>NC_083767.1:51577963-51877963 GCF_963514075.1 Conger conger
AATCATTTCCCCTTGATGGAAACAGAACTGCTTCCTCTAATATTGTGATAACATGTTATGAATTGTGTTTCTTCTTGTCAGATTGACAGTGAAACATAACTGGCTTTAACTGTGCCTAATGTGTACTCCGACCGCACCCTGTCTAACAAATATCAAACCCGTTTGTTCCCATAAATATACAAATTTTAATTTCCCTTCATCCCTCATGTAAATAACGGCATCTGTTTATTAATTTGTGCCAAGTTCTTGGACAACCGTGGTGAGCCTAATACCCATTAGTCATTTGTCTTTTCAGTGAATGCTTGAAACAACAGAAGGGTCCATTCTATTTATCTCCCTGTGCCTCTGGGATATCTCTTTATAAATATTTGGTAATTCTGGCATAAAACACATCTAGAGTACAGTCTATTGTTACTGATTTGGCCTTCATTTCCACGCTCTGTTTGTCCGTTACGATAAGTAGCAAAACTCCACATAAAATTAAACTGAAAGCCTTATAGACTTATGGCTAATTTAAATATAAATCTGTAACAGGACTATCTTAATGCTCACAAAATACTGTTGGTTTCTACTCCATATACATTTTTTAATCCTACTTTGTGTATATGTGAAAGTCATGTAATAATACATGTCATTTATGGCTGAAGTTACGAATATAATGTTTTTGCTCTTTGCACAGTTTTTTGTTAATATGCATAATATTTTGAGGCACTGAGCAATCTTGTAGTGAAGGACATTCAACTTCATGACAAATAGAAATAAAATAAAATATGGGGTGACCAAGCCATTTGTGGCTGAAATATCAAATTATCCGTTAACAAAGTGACATCATCATGAAATGATTAACTGCCTTTTTAGTTTTTGGCCATGTAGAAAGCGCAGTTGGTTTATAACATCATTAGGACCATATGCAATACGTGAGTATACCCCCACCCTGGCAGGGTGATTGAATGACAGCAGACCCCCACACCGTAGGGCTGCTAGGGCCTGCTGGGAAACTCATCCACCTGCTAGATTAGTCGCCATAGTTACCAGAACATCCTGCTCTGCTTCCCCATCAGGTCCTGCATCACCAGAGACAGCTCATATTGACACAATATAATTATCCTTTCTATAGACTTAAAACTAGCTAGCTTTTGATTTTCAAATGTGTTTTTCAAGCTAATTTCATTGTAATAATCTTTTCCACAAAATGAATGTCTGAATTCTGAGCATGAAACTAATTTGTTCAAGTATATATTTTGCATGTAGTTCATTGCTCTGATTTGTATTGGCAGAAGTAGATCTATGCTGCGTGAGCATTTTTTAAAAGCTCTGTTTTGATTTAGTGTTGATTGCATCATGCTCTCATACATCTAAAAGCTAAGGAAGCAGTATCTCATCATCTGATCTGTAATGAGATGGTATCATGGGCAGAAATGGAATGAGTTCAGAGATTTTACCACTAAACAGCATCTGCTAGCATGGGACAACTGATGCCTATCAAGGAAAAGCAGTAAGTCAGGCTTTCACATTGATAACAATCGTTACTTAAAATAAACCCTAAAAGGCACCAAGTCGTGCTCCGTGATATCATGAGATGAGGGAAAATGGATTAAATACATGAAGTATTTTTATATCAGCTTCAGGAAGGGACATTGGGCTGGTGGTGAAGGAGACCTCTTATACATCCACAAGACGCTTCCCCTGAATTTTGATTGTCAAATAATTTTCAAGAACACAAAAACCACGAGTTGAGGTCCAAACTAATTTAACTTTGCACAGCGATCAGAAGACAGAGAAGAGTGTGTAATGGAAGAGAAGGTTATTTTATCATATCAAATACAATACAATTAATGTGCGCAAAATGAGGCCACATTTTTATTATATGAACTGACAAGAAACATTTTCCATTGTAATAAATAGTATCATAGTGGACAGCTTTGTGCCATTTTCCAATTGAAATGTTTTTTCCTTTCCACTCTTTAATGTGATCATACAAACACTGGACATTTGTAATAGCCAGAGAGGGAAATGATTGACATAAATGATAGGCTGTTATGGAGACTGTGAATCATGACTGTGAAAACAGACAAGGCAGATAAATCTGAACCAATGTGGCATTCCTACTCTCCAGGCAGAAAAAAATATGCATTTTTATATTCATTCAAAGATTTAATTGAATTGGCGTTTTAACAATGTCTGCTTTATGTTTCTATGTTACAGAAGTTATCAACGATCAAATATCTGGACTATTATCTGGATAAAATAGCCAAAAATAGGGCAAATGTGAAATGATAGCTTCATTAGAATTAGTTTAAACGTATCATGTGAACCTGCTGGAGTGATCATATAACCTCATTTGTATGCTTCTTTCAACATTATAATGCTAGAAGTCTTCAGTAGCGTGTTGATACAAACGGTGCTAAATTGGCAGTATATCATCACACTGTGATGTGAACTTCCTTTTCCATCACTGAGCAATATTTCAAACGCTGCATTATATTAATTTAGGATTTGAATCTCAGTACCAAAATGCATTATACGGATTAAATTTGTCAGCAAATTAAATCATGAGCGTTTATCCATGTTATATGTGGATTTATGAATGACATCCATTTCTGTGAATTATGGTCCATTTCATTGAGTGCATCAGAATCTTTTCCTCTTTGTATTGTACACACGTAGCTTACCTTGCTTGATGTTATCCCAATCCATCCATCATGCCCCAAACCCTAATCAATTGATTGTCATGGCAGTATGTCAGTAATTGCTGTTCAGCGTGGCTGTGTGTCTTGATTACCTCTCTTGATTCAGTTACCTAGTGGATAGGGAGTACCCGCATAGCTAAGAATTAAATAATTAAAAAATGACGCCACTGTCTGCTGACAGTTACAATGTCCACATACAAAGCAGCCTTTTCATGTCTTAAATTATTACTGTAAGGAGCAAAATAGTTTTGTTTCTGTCTGCTACAAAACAGGAGGAGTGCTTGTAAATGCCATTCGTCATTATGGCTAGTTACTTCACATATACTTCACACTGTATGCGTGTGTTTAATCAGTCAGCATTTACATTTACACTTGAATGTTGAAGTGAATTTACCATGGAGTGCTTGGAACATTCACTTTTACTTTTTGAGTTTTTGTTTGGTTTTGTTTTTGATGTAGCCGAGGTGATGGCAATTTTTTGTGAAATATGTTTTTTTTCTGAATGTGGATTTAGGTCAGTTGTCTGCTGGTACCCGTCCCTGCTGTTACCTGCTGGCCATAAACAATAGCAAGGTGTCTGTAGTGAGGTAGAATTAGCATTCCTTTGTGAGCGCATCGCTCACTACAGACAGCCTACACACTGTCACTGTTCTCTGGGCTTAGAAGAAGGAGTGAGACCAGTCTCTGTGGGACGGGCCGCTGGTGTTACCCAGCGTGATCTCAATCCTTTGAGTACTCCAGCTTTGATTTCCGCACCGCTCCCATGAGAGACACTGATCTGAGAACAGCCGGAAGTATGAAGGATTTGATTCATCGCGATGGGCTTTGACCCTCTGTCCATATTTAAATGCCACTGCTGCAGCCTGACCCTGGGGTCAGAGGCAATAATGATCATAGCACTGCACTCAGGGCCACCCGCCATCCCATTTACTCTTCTGTGACAAGGCTAGCTAACCAGAAACAGAAATAGGGTTTCTCATATGACTGAGGTTTGGTGGACTGACAGAGTAAGAACCTCGATTCTATCAAGTGAAAAAATCTCAACTCCTGCCAATCTACTGTGCCGTCATGTGCGTTTTTGCAGTTATGGAGCTGGGCTTCTAACCACAGGTTTGCCTGATCGCATCCAGGAGGCACTGGCGCTCTACCCCTTGGCACGACACCTGACCTATTTCCCGAACCCATACTGTGTGAAACTTGGGCTGGCTTGGATAAGGGCATCTACAAAGAGAGTAAATAACATCCTGCTGTCCCAGCATGAAGTGTTTGTGAGGAGGCCGGGGGTTACGCTGCTTCCTGTTCGCCCTGCGGGGCCTCATCGAGGATCAGCTTAATCTCTCCGCCTCTCTCTTTCTCTCCATGTGTGAGGAATGTTTAGGGTTTTAAAGAGGCACCTTGACCCAACTTACCACTCGCTCACTATGATGCCTGCAACACTGCAATTTCATGCTAACCTCACGCTGTATTATATAAAATGGTTTAAGCAAAGGCATTCCATTTCTTCTTTCATTATATACCCTCATTTTATATGAATGCATACCCAATGCAAGTTCTTCTCAGCAAATACAATGCTTTGCAGTGTGTACATACTGTACCTTATGTATACAAAATTAACCTTATGCCAGTATGTATGCAGTTTATCATGCCTTGATAAAATTATTTAAAATGGAAACAGTTGTCATGTGGAAAGAGAACCATATATAGTCGCATGGATGAGTTTGAATGAAAATGGCCAATCACTGCACTGCAGTTCTTAATGTTAACTTGTGGGCCTGAAAGGAGTGAAGAAGAGGAGAGATGGATGTCGACACTTATTTATATATTTTATGGATTTTCACTCTTGTTCCTCTGCCTCAGTCTGTATGGTCAGCAGTTCTCCCATCAATGCAACGCTCAGATTTCTGCGTTTCATTTCCTTCCAGAGAATTCTAATTATAGCTTGCATCCTCCATGTGTAATTATAGAGCGCCAGTGTCTTTGGAATTAGGGCAATAATTGGCTTAGTGCAGCAACATGCGGAATGGCCAGACACACTACGTTTGCTCAGCCTTCATTGTGCATCCATTTCTTGCAGAATTCATTGCATTAATTTATACTACTGCTATATGGTACTATACTATACTAACTATAATATTTCTTAGCTTAGCAACTTGCAAATGAGATAGCTCACTAGTGTCATATCAGGTAGCTAAATGTTAGTGTGATTCTTTAGTCAAGTGTTTGGTGCAAACTACAGTAAATTCAGGACTGAATTCAGGTTCAGTACATTACATGTAAGCTTAAAATAAGCTTATATGTAATGCAGGCCTGTAAGTAATGTTTTGAGGGCTAGTTTTTTTTTATTTTTAGGTAAAGTGCTTACTTGACAGACCGAGGAACATGTGCTCTCACCTCTATCAGCAACATGACACATTATTAATAGATGTCCTGCACCAAAGTTCTTCACAGCAAGCTCACAGGGCTGCTACACTGCCTTCCCCTTTAAGTGAACATGTAGCCTTCTGCTGCTGATTCCCTGCTGATGTGAGACTTCCTGGCTAAATTGTCCTGCTTGACCAGTGTTACCATACCATACCATACCATACATGGACCCACTGATACCAGCCTGGTTTCATCCAACATCAAGCTGAAGTTAGTAGGCCTTCCATGTGGCAGCTGAACTTGTGACTTTGGAAATCTCTTTATTCCACCTGGTTTTTCGGAAAGCTGAAAGCCACCGATCCATATTTGTCAAGATATATTGCACATCCATTTTGATGCAAGGCTTACTGTGCCAGCATACATCTAAGGTATTTTAACAAGCATCCTTCAGGCATCTGAAAACTGGGTTACTCATATGGGCTGCTGTGAATATGCATCATTGCTGTGTGCTGCCAGACCACAGATTCTCAGATGTCATAGGGACGTTTTGGCAGTACATAGAAGAACATGCTTTAATACTAAGCTGCTTAACTCAACCGCTGCAGCTTTCAAAGGCAGAGCTGAAGTTAAACAAATAAAAGCAAACCCAGCTCATGATTCGAGTAGTGCAATCACATTAAGTCCTTTAATTGTAAGCGTTTTATAGGATTAAGTGGGTGGACCATTACACAGAACTCTCACATATTTAATGTCACAGATTCACACGTTCTTTGAGAGTACTGCTTTTTGCATGGCAGTATAAACTGAACCACAATGTTTCCAACAAAACATACCGCCACTCTATTCATGAACTCCCTAGTTACAATATCACGATGCAGATGCGCATGTATCCAATATGAAATGGACTTCACAATAAATTGAATGGCATATGTCAGATATTTATCTGTAACGGTTTGCATTTGCATATTAATTTATTTCAGGCTCTCACCCGAGCATGGCTGTGCTGGCTTTGTGCGGTTCACGGTTGATTGGCGGCACGGTCCATGGTTATCAGCTGAGGAGATGTACGGGGGAGGTGGAGACCGAGGTTACTACGCACCAGGCTTATCATAGCTGTCTGGCGCGTTACCGCTTTATGAATAAGGCGCAAGACATTCACAACCCAGCAGAATTTTATTAGCATAAACAGCAGAAGAGGTCTGGTGTAGTCAGTCACGGGTCTGCACTGGCGGAAAGTTACTTTCCAGACTGCAATGAAATGGCTGTGTGGTATACTGATTGATGCGAATGCTGGACTTACACCTTGATGTCTGTGCGTGTGCCCGTGCCCGTGCCCGTGCGTGCACGCATGCGTGTGTGTGTGTCTGTGTCTGTCTGTGTGTGTGTGTTGCATGTTGTATCTTCCAGCTAACAATGGAAGCTGTCTTTGTGTTTCCATTCATTGTGCCCAGGAAAAATCGATTTGATAACATTAAATCATCAACCTAGATTTGCACTTCATGTCAACTGACTTTGAGACCACACAAAAGCTTCTTCAACCTTTGCTTGCGGCTTTTGCGGCTTTATGGGAAACAAGTCTATTTTTGTGTGTACACTGTAGTTAAGGGCAGGTCACCTAGCACATATTTTAAACATCAATCTCGTAGCCTCTAAGAGCCATGCCTGTGAAATATTTTAACAGTAAACTATGGGGAGATTGAAGAATCTTTTCCAGTTCTCCATCCCACCTACACATGCCCACGAGCATTCGCACAAACCAGAACGCGGGGGAAGCGTCAACTGATCAGTGTCAGTAGATTTTATGTTGCACATCCGATTTTGGAAAAGCCTATCACTATTTCTGAGTCGCTTAATCTTTGCAGTGTAAATTATAGTATGCTTACAAAGATGGACATGCGAACATCGCTGTACATTTTCAGTTTTTTTAGTAATGGTAGATGTTGCCATTTGTGCAGAAAAGCTGGACGTGTCGCCTCTTTCCCCTGTAGGATTTGACGTTGCCCATTGTGCCTTTGAAATGGCTGCAGTGGCAGCTGCTTCCATAACAGGAGCCCAGCAGTTATGTGCACTTATCCTATTCACCGGCCTGTGAGCCAGTATGACAGGAGGTGTTCCACATCAATACAGCACCGCTAGCTCCAGTCCAATCACAAGGGGCTATTCTCTCATTGATGACCACTTGTCATCTGTGGCTGCATGGTGCATTGGTGGGAGGACCTAATGAGGTGGGAGCTCAGGAAACTTTGCCCCTGGCCAATTGCCTGCTGCCAGTTGTGAGACAACCACTGGTCCTACTTGGTTAGTGATAATAATCATAATAGTAATAATAATAATAATAATAATAATAATGATAATAATACTAGACATGTTGTTAGGCTCAGTCTGCACTTTCATGTCACCCAGCTAGGAGTTCTCTCTTAGCATGTTCACATACTGTATAAAAGGATTTTGACATGGCTCAGGCAGTAAGAGCAGTCGTCTGGCAGTCGGAGGGTTGCCGGATCGATCCCCCGCCCGGGCTGTGTCAGTGTCCCTGAGCAAGACACCTAACCCCCAAATGCTTCTGACGAGCTGGTTAGTGCCTTGCATGGCAGCCAATCGCCGTTGGTGTGTGAGTGTGTGTATGAATAGGTGAATGAGAAGCATCAATTGTACAGCGCTTTGGATAAAGGCACTATATAAATGCCAACCATTTACCATTTACCATAAAATATTCCCAAAGCAACTGTGAGCTGAGAAATCATGGAACTCAACGTGTACGTTGGACAGAATGGTAGTTTACCAAATGAAAAAGCGCATAGGGTAAAACACAGCTGCTTATGTTACCTTTTAAATTATTACATCATGGCTTTCAAATGCACGGCTGAACCAATTCCTTAGTATGCTTTGTGTTGACAAATACATCAATGAAACACTAGGTGTGCTGCGAGTGTTTATTTGAACAATAATCTTACTAACCTCAACATGGTGGATATTTTCTGCATTATTCAGTATTAACCTTCATAGTACCATATACTGTTATGGATCTGCGTCAGAGCAGAAGCACTGCTCAGTCCAAACGGAGTGGTGGACAGTGAGATGCTAGCAGCACGCCCGTTTGTGGGCCATCTGCTTCAGAAACGCAGCAGATGCATGGGATGGTGGATGTTGCCATGCCTCCTGCTCTCTACACTGATATAACACTGGGCATGCGTGCATGCGTCGAAAGCGTCAGAGAGTCCCACGTGGGAATTGGCTGCCTCCCATATGGCACTGGTTAAAAACGAGAGCAAATCTTTTGTTATTGTGATGAGCTATATTAAGTAGCCTGTTGAAAGATGGCAACCCCAGTGTAAATCCTCACATGACAGGGAAAATACAGATTTTATTTGCCTTTGTATTAACATGCATGCAAGAGCAACAGCACTGTAGATAGTAACTCCTTTCCACCGTTGATGCTCTTGTCTAAGGTGAGTTACCTTAGGTTATGCTTTATTGTGATACAGATGCATATTTTACTAAGTAATTCAGGTTAAGCACCTCACTCAGGTACAATAGCTGTGGCCCCACTATGGAATTTGTAGCCTTTCTGTTCTCACTTTACCATACAATCGAAGTACATATATTTATATTATATATCATAAGCACACACTTTGTTTCAGATATCACACACAATGAATACACCAGTATGTTCTGTTGGGTGTACAAAGCTTCCTTTGTGTCTGTGTGTTGCCGTATTGTGTTGTATGTGCAGAGATGGATCGGTAGCTGAACTCCCTGCCTCAGACACTGGTGCTCATTTCTTATTCTTAGCCTGTCCCAGCAGGGGCTCTTATTGTCAGAGGAGCAGAGACGCGGCTCCTGTCAATCAAGATTATCCTCATTTCCAGCAGTCGTAATGAACTGTTATCGCGCATCACTTTTTAAAATGGCGTCCTGCAGTGGGGTCAGCCGTGTTATTCCTGCCGCAATTAGAGTGATTTTTTTTCCCCCACCGTTTAAAGAGCTTTCTGTGGCTAATTAAAATGGCTCTGAATGAGCTTTTTCGCTGTTTCAAGGTTCCCTGAAAAGATAATTGAAAATGATGTGGAATGGAACAGTGCTCAAACAGGTTAATAATTAAAGTGTTCATGAACAAATGGCAAACATAACAACCAAATAAGAAAACAAACATTAGAGAATATGCACAGTAATATGTGTATGTAGGATATTTCAACGTTGGAATAGAAAGGTTGTCTCAGGACTGCAGATGTGATCATCTCTCACTTATTTGCAGCAGTTAGTTATCTTATTTCTCTCTCTCTCTCGCTCCCTCCCTCCCTCCCTCCCCCTCCCTCCCTCCCTCCCTCCCCCTCCCTCCCCTCCCCTCCTTTCCCTTTTTTATGCTCTCCGAGGCATAAATGAGGAACTTGGTATTCACTTACCCACAATATATGCATTCCCACAGACATTTCAAAGGCAGAAATGCAACTCTTTTTTACTTCTGTTGGGTTGCCCTGGAGAGCACAGAAAATGTGTGGTTAAATTTCAGGTCACCGAGACGGCTGAGCTCGGTGTGTCTGATGCGCTTTCCAGTAATGGAGGGAAAAGCGCTGTAGGCTCAGCAGCAGGGGTTTCACTGCTCGCTGGGGCCAGTGGTGTCTTCAGCGTTTCCCAGGAAACCCACAATAAAAACTACAGAACTTTGATATTCAAACAATATATTCAGGTCTATCCCTCCTCATTTTGTTTAGTTAAAAACATGTGTTTGTTAGTTGCGTTTTGCCGTGGCCTTACTTTCATAGTTAGTTACCTACTGCCATACACAGTGAGACAGCACGGTATACATAGGCCTTACTGTATTCACTGCTTCAATACAATGCTCAATGCTCAGTATTGGAGTGAAAGTACTGTACTTGAAAATCATACTGCTATCTGCTCATAATTACAGTTTTGCTCTTCTCCCCTAAGTTAACACTGGATGTGTCATACCGGCAGAAGAGCGCTTCCCAGCAATCACCATAGTAACGGAGCCTTCTCTCCAGTTCTTTATGTAAGCCTGG
Organism: Conger conger; assembly: GCF_963514075.1. Taxonomy (NCBI): domain Eukaryota; kingdom Metazoa; phylum Chordata; class Actinopteri; order Anguilliformes; family Congridae; genus Conger; species Conger conger. The sequence continues at coordinate 51,588,036 of NC_083767.1, forward strand.
TTAAAGCCAACACCAGAAGAATCTCAAATTCATTATTAAGAATCCTTATATTTACATTTCATTTCTGCGTATTGACTGTGGTGGGAGAGAGGGATCAGAAAGCAATTTTCACTCAGAGTGGCGGGCTCCTGGCCGTGACTGTGTGTGTGTGGAAAGGCGATGTGGAAAGAGGCATCAGACTCTTTCAAGGCCTGTGGCGTTTTGGGTATGAGACAGGTCCAGCGTGTGGGGTGCAGAAGCCTTAACTCCGATGAGCTGGCCTGGGGTGCTGTCAGACAGTACTCGTCACTCCCGTGACCCCTCCCTGCGGGGCGGACGTGTGCCTCCCTGTCTGGGAGTCTGGGGTCAGCAGGCCACGGGGGGGAGGGATCCTACTGAATTAGTGCTTCAGGGCCTGGGCGGCTTGGAGCAGAGTGGAGGGCAGGAGTGTAGCAGGTAGGCTGTGTTAGCCTCCCCATCCCCCACCAAACACACACACTCGCACACACTCACACACACACACACGCACAGCCGCGCACACACATGCACATACACACACATGCACACACACACACACACATGCACATACACACACACACACGCACATACACTCACACGCACACACACGCACACACTCGCACACACACACAGATGCACGCACGCACACGCATGCACATACACACATATGCACACACACACACACACACACACACACACATGCACATACACACACTCGCACGCACACACACGCACATACACTCACACGCACACACACACGCACACACACCATTGTTTCTCCCTGCTGTTCTTATAAGAAGCCAGACACCTGTGATTCCCGCCCCTGCTGGGAATCTCCCAAAGACCTTCTTTTGGCTCCAAAAAGCAAATGTGGCCACACCCTATTTCCTCTGTGACTATAGCACATGGAGGCACACAGCTATTCAGGAGCTGACTTAAACAAAACACCTATGCATGAGGCATGGCTCAATCAATTATTTTCATTACTTCATTCGAAATGAGTGCAGCTATCAAATAATTTGCTGAATCGTACTCCAGATTGCCAAATGTGTCTCGCACTGATGGTTTTACTGCAGGCTGGACAACTGTCAAAGCAGCAGAGTCTTGTGCACAGAATGCAGTGAATTCAAATCTTCAGTTCTTGTACTGCATGAGTCATTAATTTTGTGAATGATATGGTTATATTGCTTCATGCATATTATTTTGTATCAGCAAAAAAAAGAAGGAATTATATTGTAAATTCTGAGCTGCTTAGTCAGTGCTCTTTTTAAATGACCTCATCTCGTATTTTCAGCAATGTTTTCCCCCTGAGTAAGTATTTTCTTCAAATCTGACAGGAGCTATCGATTTGTCCTGGATCCTGAAATGGATATTTGTGCCCCGCTGAATCAGCGTTGCATAAAAGGCAAAAGTGAAAAGGGATCAGTGAGTGTGAAAATTGTGAAAGGACAATTCTGGCCTTGACTTAATTCACTGTGTCTCCGCAAAGTGACATTATTTAGTGCCCGTTGTTACAAGCGATTTAACAAAGCTGTTAGTTTCAGACATGGCCACAAGGTGTCACCTCATTTTGGTCCAGGAACAGAAGAACACTCAACGTTCTTTGAACAGAATCAACGTTATATAAGTGTTTGGTACAAGCAGTTGTGATCAGGACGTGATGCTTTTGCCGTATTCCCATGCCATTTGTGGCTTTATTATATATTCATTTAATTGAAGCAATCAGACTAGCTTCAGGAAATATCCTGCAAATGACTGCCTGATGTGCAAAATGTCTGCATGACTTCTTCTGCCTCTAGAGGGAGCCATTGTGACAGTATTTCCACTGGCTCGTCCGCTTATTCTCATTCTAGGCCTGTAGTCCTGTTTGGCTCTGTCAGCATCACCTTCGCATGGTGAACAGGGTAAGCCCAAACTGCAGTAATGGCTTTAAACAGTCTCATCTTTAGGCAAATAAATGCCAGGACCGTGTTTACATATCATTTACTCTGCTGGCTGAATACATTTTTCCTCAAATTTCCCCATTTGTGCCGGCTGTGCTGTCACGGTGAGACGAGGACTTGAGCGTTTTCCCATTTGGAAGAGGTGCGGATTGCTGCGCTCCGGGGGTTCCCCGTGGTGGATTTTAATGAACGTGCGCAATTTTACCAGCTGCCTCTCTCCCGAATAATGTTCAGCATCTGTTAGCGATTTGTCGTTCCTGGGCTTCGAGTGATGTAGAAATGGTGGCCGCCATTCCGGGCCGAACGGCTCCACTGAAGTGGCCTGACCGAGGTCAGTCGCCTCACCGAAATGACCGTCGTCTGGTATTGCATTTTGGACGATGCAGCCTAATCCAATCGGATGGAGATATCCCGTTCCTGTCTGGGCCAGCGCAGGGCAAGCCTGCAATTTTGGCATTAAAGAAGAGCCTTTTCGTTATTATTTATTTATTTCATGGTGCCCTGTCATCACAGATGAAATTTTGCTGATATGAAAAAGTCAAGGGTCATTGCAGCAAATAAATTGGTTTTCTTTGGTACTGTATATTTTAAGGGCATTTTTTTTGTAAATTCCCTTCAAGGGCTGATATAAAAAAAATGTCTACATTTTTTCCATTATACATGTAATTCAATTTACTTTACAATTATATTAATAGGCTGATAGTTATCTTTATAAATTGACAATTGACGTACTGCATATATAAGTACCATAGGTTATTTGCGTTGTAATGTGGTGACATAATTCCCTTATGGTACTATAACTCATTTAACTTCTGTTATGTTTCACATATTACTCTGTGAAATAAGACATAGCCTACTCTTGAGACACACCAGTTGCACACAGTCAATGATTTCTTTAGTATGAATTACGACCATGAGGCTTAAATTAATAGTCTTGCCCTAGTTCAAATTTTGAATGTACATTTAACAAAATGAGTTAAATGTAATTGGAATATGAATTATAAAACGGTAATGATCAATTATGACAGAATTCTAGAAGCTGATTATAAAACATTGGCCTCAAATTATGAGGAGTAACTCTTTTAAATGGATAAAAATGATATATTAATTAATTAAGCATGCGGTGTGTTTTTCAGAAGTGTTTTGGGTTTGACAGGTTATTTCAATGAAAGTGAGAAAGAGGTGATTTGTGAAATATAAACATTCTTTAAAAAGTGGAAAAACATTGACTCCCACCTTATGCTCTCTCTTAGAAATGTAAAACACAGATCAAATTCAGACCAAATTCACAAATTATTTCCGTACAGAACTCAATTTAGTCCAGGCCCATCATGGAATTGAGGATAATTTCATCTCAATTGTAAATTGACTTTGCATTCCTAGAATGAATCTGTTGAGTTTTCATTTCTGCAAAACCAAATTTAGTTATTACATGATTTGGAGAAATCTCAGTACAGTTTCACCAGTAATAGCAAAACGGTGTCTATGGAACATTGAGTCGGGAGGATGAGCTGACAGTTGGTTGCACATTCTCTGATTCTCTGGTGAGCGCATTCCTCTGTTATAATGGCAGCAGTATTAATTGTCTTCAACACCCTCGGGCAATAGTGAAATTGAGATAAGGCAGGCTTAGTTGCTGGAGGGAAATGTAATGTTTATTGCTTCTGTGTGTTGTGAAACAGTCGATATAAAAAAAGGATCATTTTCCAGAAAGAACCCACATATGAAATTGGTTTGTAAGCTATTCCTTACATGCCCACAGTAACACCCATATGAATGTATGTGCCCGTGGCTGTGTAGGATATGAGGCGTTGCGGTCTCTCTAAGATAACCGCACCGGTTCTTTCAAAGATGGGCTCGGTTTCAGAGCTGTAACAGGTCTAGGTCCTCTTCAGTTACCGCCATGCTGTTTTTCCATAACAACACTGTGTTCCTTTAGTTGTTATGTGACAATGTGATAGACAATTAATAATGTTTTAGCATTATGGAGTAATGCTATTGTTTTTACTGATTTTAACATTGTTAAACCTACACATATTTGGAGAACACAGTTGGCCTATAGTTCCCTAACTTGTGCACCCATTCTTAACCCAACTGATTAGTGATCAGACTGATTTAAAAAAAGAATATATATAAAAATACAAAATATGTCCCAAAGGGGTATGTTCAGCAGAAAGTGGAACACATTTATCTCAATGAGAGTGTAATTGCATCCTGTTTCACTCCAGGGCTATTTCCATCCATCCATTATATAGTCCTGGAACATATCCCAGCATGCATTGGGCAAGAGGCAGGAATACACCCTGGACAGGTCACAAATCCATCGCAGGACACACACCATTTACTCACACACTCATACTGTACCTATGGGAAATGCAGGCTCTCCTATCTGCATGTGTTTTCACTGTGGGAGGAAACCCACCCGGACACGGGGAACAGGTAAACTCCACTTAGAAAGGTCCAGCTGGGATTTGAACCCGGGACCTTCTTGACAAAATGCAGCGAAATGTCACCCGTGATATATCTTTAAGAAACATCTGGTAACATTTCGGAAATTACATAAGATTTGGGAATTTAATGACAAGGTATTATGCTGTACTATTCTGAAAGAAGCATAAGATAGTAATTGATATCTGTATTTTATTCTGCAGCCTTTGCTGCTCCTCTCCAGAGAATGAATGTGCAGGGTGTCACATCCAGACTTAAGAGGGGAAAGGGACAAGGCATCCTTTTTGCACAGCCTGACCTGCAGCAAGGTCCTGTGGTGTGGATCCACCCTCCTACAGGCTGACGGGGCACACGGATACAAAAATATCTCTTAATGTGCGGCTTTGAGTCTAAAACCACTTCCAGCCGTTCCGTTCCACAGGAAATAAAGACGGACGTGGAGGGAAGCCATCGGCAGGGGGTGGTGTAGCCCTGTGGCGAAAGCAGACGCTGTGTGCTTGCGATGTGAAGGCGAGCACAGTGTGACTGCTTAAGACCCGGGCTCCTCGCAGCAGAGCCAGGACTGCCCTCATCCTGTAAACTCACAGGGGGGGCGTTTGGGATTTCTTTTTTAGAAATGTAGAAGATAATAAGGAAAGAAATCTCAGTATTCTCTGAGCCGGGGGAGGGGTTGTGGTGACTCCGGAGTACTTCTCCTCCTGCTGTCAGTTTGGTATGGGTCTGAGCCAGATGAAGAGCGGCACACATCTGAGAGAGCGGTGCGTCTCTCTTTCTGTCCCCCCGTTGTCTCCCGCCTGTCTCCGAATCGCAGCCTCTGCTGCCCGGAGCCATGTGTGTCTGCGAGTGCGAGGGGGTTGTCCCTGACAACGGTTGCTAGGAGACCATCCCCAGAGCGCCACTGGGCCAGCTTAGCATGGCTGCAGGTTTATGACTTCATTGATCAGGGTATGCTGAGCGAGGCCTCTTTTGGGTTGAGGTAACACCAGAGCCGTAACAACCCCAATAAATTAAATATTTACACAATATATGCAGTGCTGGGTTAGTATTTGCCCCCTTCCTGATTTCCTCTATTATTGCATATTTCTCACACTGGATGGTTTCAGATCTTTAGACAAAATATAATATCGGATAAAGGAAAACTGAGTAAACGCAGAACACATTATTTTAATTATTTTGTTAATTTAATGAAAGTGTATCACACACCATCAAAAATGTACAAAAGCAATAGCCTCCTTAGTTACTCATATCAACCACACATATATTGATAATTATATTCAGCAGACAGAACGCAGCCAGGCTTGATTGCAGCCAGCCCTGTTGAATCTAATCCTCAATCATATTGATCTGTCCAGTTTCCTTTGTCAGGATGTCTGAAGTTTGGTTGTATTCTGGCAAATGCATTTAAGAACAAAAGAGAGTGAAATTATTTTTGAAATTCCTTTGAACATTTCTGCTAATTCTAGTTTTATGCAGTTCCCTTAGCACTGTAAGTGAAACGTATTGTTAGTTGTGTAAATATCTCTGGGTTCTTGAATTGGGTTTTAACCCATTTACTGTACCGAGTGTATGGTGATAATGCAGCCCTACCATCGAGCTGGATTGTGTATAAGAAGAAAAATAATGGTCTCCACTTGATGTAGCAAAGGCAGTGGAGTTAGAAGTGCCGCCCACTGCCCCCCCCCCCCCCCCCCCCCCAACCAGCTGATGTCAAATGTCAGCTCTGGAGCTCTGGGACTGACCCCTCAGGGCACATTCACCAGTAACACACAATGTCAGCAAACAGAAATTAGTTAATTTGGTAACAAGCCATATTGCATTTTAAGCTGTCCCTGAATAAGGTATGTATTCAATTTAATACAGCAAATTGATTGCTAGCCTTAGACCATAGTTAACCTACAGCCTGAAATAAACCTGAAGAAACATCATAGTATCAATTGTCAGTATTAATTCTGCGGTCGCATCAATTGACTATCCAAATAATGGGATAATGTACTGGCTGTGCGATATGAGTGCTGTAATTGAATAAACGATATTGATTTTGAATATGTGTATCTCACAGTAAAATAAATCTGGCCCTTAGCAATGATGGTGTTTTTTTCCTATTCTGTGATGTGTGTGCGCAGGTATACATGCATACATGTGTTCATAGGGCAGACCACATCTTACTTATATATTTTTCTTGTCAGGTTGTGTGGCCTCCTGGATGATTGGAGTCGCATGCAATTGTATGAGTTGTGCCCCCTTAATGACACTTCTGTGTAAATTGTTCTATAACAAGACTTATGTCAGTTTATAGAGTGTTTACTTTTTTAAATAATAGGCATATGCAAAATGTTATCACCAGTCACATTCACTTAATAACTCTAATTAACGTTTCTGCTTTGTCAGTTACACTTTAATGTCAGTTACACTTTAATTAACATAAACAGTACTATGTGCTAACCTCAGTGGCACTCTGTTAATAGAGCTAAGTGTTGTTTCTGGCACTGCACTCACATTTCTGTATACTTAATCAATATTACACTAAACAATGACTGAATGTTAAATTTGGCTTGACAACTTATTAGGTGGGTGAGAGTAGCTCCTATTTTCGTATTTGTGCATTGTTTGAGGGGGTGAGGGATGGGTTGCTGGCGTGAAATGAGATGCTGACTGCAACCCTCGCCTGAACAAGATTAGCCACCCAGTAGCCCATATGCTACTGCATTTGCTGTGTTCCTTTAGCCACTAGTTAAAGATGTATAGTTATTTTTACAAAACTATAGGAAACAGGAAAATAATATGAAAATAAAACTAAAATGACAATAAATGTTAAATAAATGACTTCTTGCTTACCCTGGTATGAAATCCAGCTATGACCATCTTGAAATGACCAGCTACCAGTTGTTTCAAAACATAGCTTGAGCTGTTTTTTTCAGCAGGGTACACACTGCACTATTATCCCTACAAGGAATCAGAATAACTTCAAAAACCAATTCAACTGGCTGCATTTAAACAGTTTTAGTACTGCTAAAAGCCTCCAAGGAAGCCAGCTGCTGCTAGCGATATAAAATGTATTTCCTTGAAATGAGAAAGTGTCAAACACTTAAACTGGAAAAACCATTTAGAGGAAGCTGTATTTTCAGCGATGGCTCTAGTCTTTAAAATATAATTCTGGGCTGTTCTGCGTATTTTCTATTCATTCATATATTTATTTATTATTTTGCAGTGGCCACACTAAAATGGCATTATTATGACTAATGATAGATAAAACAGGCACTGTAATTATGTGCTAGAATTTCCCCCGTATTATTGTTTCACCATTTCGTGTTGAATCTACTCTTTATAAGAGGACTAAAGCTTCCTCTGATCCCCTCTGTGTTATTTGATTGGGAGGTACAAAGACCGAAGTGCCATACCTTATTGTACAAATTGTTTCATTATTTTTAACATATTTGTATTAAGTCTTTCAAATCATGATAGAGGGTTATTAAATACAGTGTATTTTGTGTGTTCACTTGAAATTGAGTGAGCAATGCATTTCATTTCTTTGGTGTCAAATTTTACTGCATTTGCGCTAAACTCACCAAACAACATAAAAGTGGCAAAACAGCTATATTAAATTTGAAGTACTGGAAATAGACACTCTCTGTAGTATCCATTGATATTCCCATTTGCCACATCTAATAAAATGATAAAAGTTTGGCATCCTGTGCTTCCACTTTAATTCTGGCACACCCAGAGTGGCAGGAAGCTGTAATTCATGCATTATTCTTTATTATATCTGACAGAATTATGCTGATGTGCATTGTAACAGGTTTTGGGAACCTCAGGTGCCACAGTTGAGCTTGCCAAGCGTGTGATGGTGTTGGAGGGAAAAATGTGAAGCAGGGGAAGCAGCTTGAATCAAGCACATTAAATCTCATCCGCTTTAGACCAGAGAGCTCGTGGATATGTTTGGGGTGAAAGGACAGCTTTTTTGCTCCTTTTATTCATGCATTTTTATGAATCAATGAATTCAGTTGGGAGGCATCAGTTTGAAAATAGATACATCACAGACCAGTGGAAACGCATCCCCCTTATCCCCATTTTGAGAGAGGTTTTTGAAGTGACATTGGTTTTACACTCCAAGCATTTGAAGACTTAAAACAGCCAGTAAGGTCATTGCAGGAACATGGGTTTTGATCATAAGAAGCTGTTGGCTGGACTGTTTATTTTCAAATATGAACACAATAATAATCTAAGGTCTAGTCATTACGTCAGACACAGAGAAATGAGTCTGGATACTCAGCAGGTCTTCATAACTGAAATACAGTCCCCGGCCTGTACCGCTTATCTTCCTGCTTGCAAGCAGGCTTAAGCCACTGCAGTTTTAGCAGGGCATAAATTGCTGACAGTTTTATGCTTGCTGTCAGCAGTTTGGCTTCATGTGAATGATTACAACTGTATTTCATTTTTCTCCCAGCAAATTCCGCAAAGGGGAAATACATTTCCTGTCTGCGCTGGTTTTCGTTTACAATCGCGCAAAATTATTTGGTTCGTGTCAGGCCATTTACGGCTGTCTCTGTGAAAGAGAGGAAATCTTATGTCGGTGCTTGGTTTAATTTACGGAATGAGTAATGTGTAGATATTTGAATACAGACAAAAGCCCAGGTTCAGCTCAATGACTGGCATTTCAACAATGGTCTAAGGCTTAGACGCATTGTGTATGTACAAAATTAAAATAGCTCATTTTAGATGACTAATGGTTTTCTCCTTTATATTTTTTATGGAATTATAATAATCATAATAATAATTACTGTTATTATTATTTGTATTATTATTCCTTCCGGTTAAATTAATCCTATGGTTCCACATTCTGTGCGTCCCTCTCTAGCTGGATGGTCGAGTTACATATGCATTCCATTCGATTTCATCCAAGAATGCCACACTGGATATAGTGGTTTTTTTTCTGTGAGATGATTTTATGATTGCAGCAGCCATACTGAAAAAAGATACATTTCCCAGTAATTGAATACATTAGCATGACTCTACTCTCAGGGTTGAGTACCTAAATGAACTGCAGATGCACGCATTCCCTGTTTCCATTAATAAACCTGGGTGATTTGTCGTGCTGTGTTGACACAAGCACTCAAGTACTTAGTGTACTGTGCACTCATTTCTCCATCCAATTTAACAGCAGTTTTGACTGTGGCCAGGGTCAGACTCCTATACCCTCTGGTTTAAGAGAGGCAAGAGCTCCCCTGTGTATGTCTGGCACTTCAGACACCTCTTTCTCTCAGGTTTCACACTGCTTCTGTGCTGTACAGTAAATGTACTGTATACTGTAAATGCCATGTTTGTTTGTTTGCTTTTGTGTCATGGGCATGTGCATTCATGTCCATGTGAGAGATCCCTGATGTTGAGGACATTATGACAGTACTCCTGTCATCTTTGTCTGTATAAAAGACACAAACCGGCATTCAAGCACAAGTGTACAATCCAGGTAGCCTGAGAAAATAAGGTGAGTCAAGCAGTAATGAGTAAAGACATTTCAACAATGGTTTTATACACATACTTTAAATTGGATGTTCTCTGCCTGCATTACCAATGGCTGGAATTCCTGAGCTGGACCTTAAACAGCAACAGGAACTCTTTAATCAAACTAAGAATGAACATTGAGTGCAGTAGTCTCCGTAATGATTAACTGTCCCTGGCAGAATGGCCTTGCTTTTCGAGATGTAGGAGTTTCCTTTTGTAGCAGGAGTAACATTGTGGCAGCCAGGCCAGGCAGCTCCAGACGGGAGGAGCTGGGTGAGCCGTGTGAGGATGGCGTGGGTGATGGACTGAGTCCAGGCTGTGGGCTGGGCCCTGCGGGGCAGGAAAACAGAACACTACAGTGACCGACTGGACCACTGAGGAACAATCACACATTGAGCTGTGTTACAATCTAGTCTACCACAGCAGGGAACTTTAACTCCTCAATGAATTTCTGCGTGGATGCTCTTGCATAAACATTTTCCAGAAGGCTCTGTGCCTCTGCAGACTCCCGTGTGACGCCAGTGTGACCATGTGCAAATTCAGCCGGCTGTGGAACTAATTCAGCTATAAGGCCTAATATCTTATCAACTGATATGTCCATACAAAACGATCGCAATACCTTGCTGAGCAAAATGAGAACTCATAACCAGATGGTTGTAGGATTCAGCCCAGGTGGGTCCCTCTTTACAAGCAGGTTACTCTATTGACTTTGCCCCAAACTACTGTACCTCACAGTGAAGCTGTGTGAATGGAGAACCCAACAAATACAAACTGAAAAACTCTGATGGGGTCCTTTAGCCACAGATGGGTGCCTGAAGACTCCATGTATTCCCAGAGCGTTGGCTCCACCTGCTGTGACAGAGTCCCCCTGACTCATCCTCAAGGTCATCGCCATGGCAAAGTGGGAGGGACCTGTCTCTGAGAATGGGGAGTCTCACAAAGCAAGCTTTGTGTGCCTTAATTGATTTGAATCTGAAAGCAGTGAAGTGTTATGAAACAACGCTTAGCGACAGCGCTCAAAGGAAGATGCATCTCGATGACACATTAATTGCATTCTCTGTGCTGTGCCAACAGAAAAGATGGTTTGGTGAATGGGTGCACACATTATAATGTGAGAGAATTCACTCAAGATTTCTTGAATTAGAGGAATAGACTTTCATTCCCTCTTTGGAAAAAGGAATTGGAACAAACAAGCTATGCTGCTCCCCCCAGCATTAATAAATTAGTTATGCAGAACACAATGAACCATGAACCAGTTTGACCTACATTCATATTTTCCTCACTGCTGTAGTGCCTACCCTAAAAAGCTACAAAAACAACAGAAAGATACACTTACCCATTTAAATAGCAAAGCATTCTACGCTTTGAAACAACTGAAAAACACATTGGGCATACAGCTTAAAGTGGAATGAAACATCAGGGGGCAATTTCCAAGCTTGTATGTGGGAAATGAGAGGCCTAATGTTCTGCCCTGCCAGCTGTAGCAGGGCGTTCTCTGGTGGGGAGTCACTTGCACTCCCTCTCCCATTGCTTGTGTTGGATGGATTCTGTTTGTCCATGTAGGAGTGTACAGGGCCTGTAGCTAGTCTGACTATGTCTCTCTGGAATCTGATGCCTGCTTGTCTCCATTGAAGACCTTAATGGGCAGCCCTTCTTTTAGGGCAGCCCTTCTTTTAGGGCAGCCCTTCTTTTAGGGCAGCCCTTCTTTTAGGGCAGCAGGACCTACAGCCCTGTGTACTGGGAAGTCACACACATTTGAAACTGCACAATGGGAAATGGTTCACCACACACAACCAGGAGATCAGAGATCAAATCTACATACACCAAACTAAGTCACAAAAAACAACCAAAATAAACCTCCTCATCCTCACCCTGTGGATATTTACAGTATGGAGGTAACAGGTGTGCTCCTGAATTCATCGTATGAGTGTTGAGTTGCTCTCCTGAACTCTATTCCTTTCCACAATAACAGCGGTGATATTAAAATGGCCCCAGCTGTGTATGAGTGGGTTATATTTGTTGTTGAAGAAGAGTCTCGGCTCTGTTCAATCACTGGTGGAGAGCTGTCAGGGTAAATCCATTGTGGAGCACTGTTTAGTATAGCAGACCTCAGATAGAGGTTTCCTGCAAAATTAAGACAAGTGACCAGCGAGGTAATTTGCATCAGATGGGCCGCGGTATATTATCAATCCACTTCATAGAGGAGAGCATATAGTATTTACCTGTCTGATGCCTCTATTTGGATGGGTGAGCAAGACTCCATTAATGTCCATCCATAGCTGTCCTAATATTGGATTTCTCTCTCCCAGGTAAATATTTAACCTGAAAGTGAAGTGAATACCAGCAGAGCCAAATCCTTGATTAGATGTGCAGTGTGGGATGCTGGGGTTAATCACTTTAGGTTCAGATGTTTTATACGTAGGGAGAATAGCCAAACTGGCCCATTCTGAATGAGGAACTGCTATAAATACTATAAATACTGCATGTACAAACCTGCTCCACATGCCAATAATGTCATTAAACAGCTCTTTCCACATTGAGTGAAGGTATTTTACAGTGCATAGCCACATGAGGCACTCTTTCCCTATTTTACTGGAAAGTATCTTCAGGTTCCTGCGTTTTTGTCATTGTATAGCACTATGTCCATGCTCAATTTAGAGGAATTAATTTATTTTTGTGGGGTAATACCTCTCAAATGTGCATTGCAATCTCTTGCAATTACTTCAATTGAAGGGTACTATAAGCTTCTGACACTATGATTTTTATTTTCAGCTGTGCATATTGCTTGGAAATGATAGTGATGGCAGTTTTGACAGTTTATTTTTATATATGGTGTTTGGTGACTAGCTGTGGTGTGTAGTTATAAGACTGTAGAGTGCATGCCAAATGGAAGGCACAGAGAGATATTGATCTGATTGTCACATTCTTTAGTCTTGATGTCTTTGTAAGTCCAATGCAGAATTGATCGTAAGGCAGTGTTGTGGCATAGCGCTTGGTTGTCAGCTCCAATCAATTGCTGAATTAATAGCTACCAGTTGTAATTACATAGAGCCTTGATTGGTGTGCTGGATGTCATCCAAGTCACTATGCAAAGCTTCTTTGTGTTGTGGCTGGGGGGCAATATGTATGCATGGGTGTTTGTGTGTATGCACACATGTGAAGTGTGTGTTTTCGCTGCCTAAGCAGATGCATATGTGTATTTATGTGTGTGTGCATGCATGCATTCGAGTGTCTGTGTGTGTGTTTGCGCATATGCATTCATGAGGAAGGGTCATTTTTGTATGCGTAAGCGTGAGTGTGTTACATTATGTGGCTAACAGCACCTTATCGGCCCATTTGTTCCTTGTCTCGCTGGTCGGACACATGCAGATCCCTGGTTTTCACATGAATGACCTCTGTTGTCAGAACAAACAGTCAGAGTAGTAGAGCACCAATCACGTAGACAATTACTGCAAACCCCTTTTCCATGTACATGACTTCAGTAGGCCTCTACTTCACCTGCTGAGATTCCATTGGTCAAACAGAGCTCACTGCAAAGGAAAGGCATTGCACATAGGTGGCATTGTTGTTTTGGTTTTCTCAAGCTTAATATGTTTTATGCTCAGTACACATACATTTACATAATCTGTCTATGTAATGCACAGCTGACATAGTGTTTGCATGAGATTCATTAAACTGCTCAATATGCCAACTTCCATCTGTGCATTCTACCCCTTTTGGGCAATAAACTGAAATAATGATGTGTGAAGTATGTCTTGGTTATGTTGCTTCTTGCTTGCTAATGATTTTCAACTTGCAAACAGAAATAAAGTAAAAATAAAAGGCACCTTTTCACTCTAAACATTCCGACCCTCACAAACAGTTTCCCTGTATATCACAGTAGGCAGCTGAACTTTACTCCAAAATAGAGCCAGTCACAATTTTATTACTATTGTCGGAGTTTTTTTTTAGCATTCATTAATTGAACCCTTCTAAAACCAATGGACAGTGGATTTAATTGCATAAACTGCTTCATGAAAGAATCCCACTTCACATGATGTGAAGCTTATAAGACAAGAATATAGAAAAAGGAATATTCATGCAGAAGAATATGCATTTCCTGTGTTTTTATTGCGATATTTCACAGGACTCTTTTGACACGTGTAGCTCTGGCATTTCAAAGTGGGATTTTCTTGTTAAAAATGTCATTATAATCAAATGAGGTATGGGAAGAAATGTGTCTTTTATTGCAGTCAAATGATGCGTGGGAGTGTCTTTTTATAGCAGTGTTGTTTTTGTTTATGAGTTAGTACTAGTTCGTTCTGTTACCCTTTCAAGCACTCTGCATCTAGTGAACCATGCCAAAAACAAATCGTAGCTTTACTCAAAATGCTTCTGCCAAATGCTTCTGACCATGACTAAAATTCTAAAATAGAAAATCTATTTAAAAAAACGTTTTTGAATTTTGAGAGAGAGCAAGAAAAAGAGAGTGAGGGAGAGCAAGAGCAAGAGAGAAAGAGAGCGAGAGCAAGAGAAAGGGAGATTATTAATTTGTGTGTGTGTCTGTGTATTCACACAGGGAGGGATGGAGAGGGCAGAAAATCTAAATAGAACTGTATTTGAAGCAGGTATAAATAACACAGTGGCCGGCTATGTTTTCAGCAATTGCTAAGGAGATGAGTGAGTTCAAAGGTTTTCAGAATGGCTGTGGCTGTGGGCTTTGTTTCCGTTTCCACAGCAACAGTGGGATGCTAGCCTGATGAGTGCAGAACAGGAGTGAAAAGCTTGCGCTGTCTCTGGGCAGCCCACTGCATGGCACGGACACTCGGCAGTGACTAATCTGCTCCCAATTAGCCCGGCGACAACCAGAATTTATTCCAGAAGGATTATTCCGTTTGAATGAAATTCAATTTTACAGGGATAGTTCAGCTACCATCCAACCAAAATATTTCCAAGTCCGCCGTTTATGCTCATAAATTGAACACATGCTGAATACATTTGGCAAAAAAGGCTTATGTTAAACACTTTAAATGGTACACATTTTCGCCAGACATGCAACAATCACGCACTGCTTTGAATACTGCATATTGCTTCCATGTGCATGGTTTCAAATGAATTCCTGTTGACATCTACATAGCTTATCCCTATACGCCAGGTCCTCTGCTGCCTTCGCATGCACCACCCTCTTGGTTATTGCTGTTTTTGATATTATCCCTATCTAATTCCTAGCAGAAGAGAGGTTCGGTTCTAGATCCACCACTAAGTGCGAGGTCCTTGTAAACTCTCTCTTCATGTAATTAGACAGAGAGGAGGATGACCCAGGACATCTGCTCTAACGGCAAGGCAGACCTTTGGAACAAATTGCGGGCAGATGGTACCATTCAGAGGGCAGTGACGACTGAGAGACATCCTACGCCTAGCCGCTAATGCTCCCCTGGTGCTAGTGAGAGTGCTAGAGGTTGACCTCTGTGCCTTCAAGAATTATCCATAAGAAGGCTTTACCGCACGGGGTGGAAACATCTCCTTAGGTGCAGGGATCGAGGTCTTTGGATAGCGGTTATGCTTTAACAGGGGTCGAGTCATTTGATCAAGACCTGTGTCCCCCGGTTACTCATTTCAGTGCTGGTGTCACAGTCACCAAAGCCATAATTTGCTGACACTGTGTTCTCACACCCTGTGGCTATAACAGCTAACAAGGACCAATTTGTATCGAAAGATAATTCATCCGTGATGGTCATAATAATCCGGTGGTTTGCCCATTGTACATGTATGTATTCATTTGCCCACTTGCTCTGTATTGCGCAATATAGCACTGAACCGTCGATGCGGTCGATGACGGTCGATTGCTCCCAGCGAGAGCAGTGTGCGTTCGGGGCAGGCCTGGGTCAGATTACGGTGCTTGAGCGCATTTGGTTGTTTACAGCCATGCGCATTTACAAACGCACCAGCTCCGGGCTCAGCATTCTTCATGGCCAGTGAATCATTGATTGCGCTCATGTGCAGAGACACGGTGGCCCGTAACACAGCTGTGCATTTCTCATATATGTTTATTGTATGGCTTCATGCGATAAACATAAGCCCGAGGTGGAGCAGTGTGGATCGTAAACCCTTCAAGCTCTGCTCTTGTGCTTCCGCATGAACCATACACAAACCACACATTCATTTAGCAAGAATCAATTTCACAAGTTTGATGACGCTACTTGTACTGCTATTGTGCCATTAATACTGTACATGAAGTCTGTTTGGCTGATGGCCCTGTGTGATGTATGAAGCTAGGGATGGATGAACCATTAGTTGAAAGGTTGCCTGGGCACAGAAGGGGGAGCCCGAGGTAAAGCACTGGGGAGATGGCTCAGAGCCTCCATGGAAACCCAAAGTTTCTTCTTAGCGTCACAACTTAGCACATCGGACATCTTTTCCTGGAGCGTGTGGCATTGGGGAGCCTTCCCTTTGCCCCCTGTCTCACACAAAGCCACAGCTTGCCACGAGACTTGCCACTAGGAGTTATTACACTACTGAATAGAAAGAGATTTTAGGTTTTTGCCCCACTTGCAGAACTGAAACATCTACAGAAAAGGCAGGAATCCTATCCAATTAATTCCTTTCTGCTCAAGGGGAGATACTGTACTTTAGAAAAGCACCTGCTTCTCCTCAAGGAAAATGTAGTGCTGCACATAGGTGCCTAATGCATTCAGGAACTGGGGAGACATGAGTATCTATGTATAATATCATAGATAAACTGAAGACTGATGTTGCTTTGGTTTCTATGTTCCTGTGTGTGTGTGTGTGTGTGTGTGTGTGTGTGTGTGCATCCATGCGTACGTGCGTGTATCCTGTGGGGTGGACAGTGAGTCATGCTCAGTCGAAAGAAAAGAGAAAAGAGAGTGAGATCAGGTTGCTAGGCATCAAAGACCTCCTTTTGTTTGGGCAAACAATTAAACTCTGCTGAGCACCTTCCAGTGTGTCCCCCGTGAAAGAGAGTGGAGGAGCGTGAGAGACAGAGTGAGAGGGAGGGAGAGAGAGCGCGAGAGAGAGAGAGAGAGAGGGAGGGAGGGTGGGTGTGTGCATGAGAGAAAGAGAAGGAGTGGGAGTGGAATAACAGACAGCCTTGTTGCCTGGCTGTTACTGAGAGAAGCTGTGTGAGAAATCCGGGGATCGTTTGTCAGGGAGAGAAGGAACAGTCCCAGCGGGGGGCCTGAGTTTGCCGGGAGACAGACCAGCCGCTACAGCAGGACCTGGAGCTCCAGGAACAGGTTCATTAGGTCTCTCCCTCTGTCCTTCCCTGGGTCTGGAGGAGGCGACACACACCTCTCCTCTCCCTGTGACCGGAGTTTGTTTTGTGGACATGGTCGGGCACACTGGACCCTCATAAAAGGATATTATCATCTGGAATGTGAACGCTGAAATGGAAGGACTTCTCTCCCCAATGAGGACACGGGTAGGTTACCTCAGCAAATTGAAGCAGAAAAGTAGCGCTTTGCTGTGTTGCCAGGGAGGCAGGGAAGAACGTGGGCAACAGAGAACTGGGGAGGATTTCTCAGCTGTCACAGAATGTGTCATTTAGCTGTTTGCTCTGGTAAAAATAGATTTTAAAAA
Source organism: Conger conger (assembly GCF_963514075.1). Taxonomy (NCBI): domain Eukaryota; kingdom Metazoa; phylum Chordata; class Actinopteri; order Anguilliformes; family Congridae; genus Conger; species Conger conger. The sequence goes on from NC_083767.1 coordinate 51,605,498, forward strand.
GATAATCTTCACTTACTTTTCCATGGTATCATTGCCTTATAAGTTGCTTTGAGAGCACCTGCTGTTCCAATGTAGTTTCTTAGGAGGACTGGCAGAATTTGACAGTTGGAAGTTGCGGTTTTTATTCCATGTTTGCATTTGTTTGGGGCATTTGAGACAAAAAGGTGTTATGTTCCTGATGAAAATATGATGTGAAAGTACATTGTATCAAGGTCAGTGAATGCTGGGAGCTGTTGCTCCAGTTCTGTGACAGAGATTTTGTGTTGCATTGTTGTGTACTGTACACATTATCCAGCAGTAATACGATGCAGAAACAGCAGTACCCTGGAGAAATAAGGTATTTCCTCTTTACACGAGAAGAATGTCATTGTGTGTACCCCTCATGGCAGATATTTCTATGGTGAAACGATGATAAAATATGTAACATATGTATTAATTCATTTGTAATTGCTTTGAAAAGGATTTTGGCCAACATTTAATCTTGATAGAATTCCGACCTGGGTATATTATACAAATAGAAACATGCATTTATGTAGTACTGCTCACTGTAGATGGATCATCTCCATTACCCACAAATCCTTCCTAGACCAATAGTATAGTTTGTGTATGTGCTCACTTTCATATATATTTTTTTAATCGATTGAATAGGTGCGGCACAGTCAGGCGTAGAACTTATAAATGTTCCAGGAAATATGCACACGTTAGCGTGGGACCCGCGCGACGGCGGCGATCAGCTGAAATGAGATTTTAATGTCACCATTAGAGTGCTGAAAGTAGAAGGGTTTGCGGGTGATTAATGGCTCTGCGCGCGGTGTGCGCTACTCGCTGACATCCTCTGTCGTGCCCGGCGACCGCGCGGCCGGCGTCTCTGGAGAGGGGCTCCGATAATTGAACCCGATGCGCTACGTGCGGCGCTACAGACATCCGTGCCTCATTACGCGGACGGAACACCTTTCACGCTGCGTTCGCGTTCGTCTCCAGCCCTCTTACAGCCCGTACATTAGCGGTAATGATTATTTCAACCATAACCAGGATTTACGGGGCATTTACACTTCTATATGGACACTGTGGTTTCCACTCATGTGTTTCTCTGTGGATACCAATCCTTTCTATTAAGCTGTAAGGCACATGCATGTGTAGTATGCTTGTGCATTGAACCCAAAGCTTTATCTGGCTTTTATTTTTAATATGCCTTCCCAAAGAATTTCCTGAATCTTCAGGTTAATGTACAAATGTAAAACGGAAATTCCAGCTGTAGCATATTATTGATTGTTTCTCAGAAAATTCCATACGCTCTGAGTCGTGTTTGAAGATCCCCTGCCTCCATATGACTATGATATGTCATGTAGGAGTAGTGGTGTTTTCTCATTAAGAAGGAGGCTTGGGTTGTGTAACCGTGGAATGATCTTTTGCCGCGAGGCTGATTTATAAATCCCATCGGATCTCCAGGCATTGCAGGGTGTGAGGACCCTGTCCAATCCCATCTCGGTGACCAGTCTGACCTTTCAGGCCCTGGCGGCTGAGAACGCGCGATCGCTGAAGCCAAACCCAGGTGTAATAAACAGCCAGAGCCGCAGGGCACAGCTGGATTATCAGTACCTCCATCCGCTGTCACGTCTGCCCACACCACAGGGCCAGAGGGTCTGGAATAATAGCATTAGCCAGCACTCGGATGGTTAATCCTTATGAGATGACCTGATGCCACAGCCACTCGTGAGTTCTCTGATATAAACCAAGTCCAGAGATATATTTCTTGCGGCAGTTAATCTAAATCCAAAATAATTGGCTTTTCTCAGAGGGGGTGGGGCAGTGGATTGGGGGATGGGGTAATGTTTGCCAAAGACTCAAGTATAGTGGAGTGGCTGACATATGATATCACTGGCCTACGCAGGACAAATCCCCAAACCAAACTGCATGGTGTCCTCATTTTGAATTCAGTGTTTATTTTTGAGCCAGAAGGAAAGAACAGGCATTATTACCGGAGCCAATAGATTAAATTCTCCGAGCAATGAAGTGTAAAGGTAATTTTTTTTGCTTAATTGCTTTCAGCAACAGCGTTGTTTAATATATTTAATGAAGCGTGATAGGAAATTGATAGTGCAGTCACAGGACTGACATTCAGCTGTACAATAGAAACCGATGTGAAATGCTTTCTTAACGAGCAGCAATACCTGTTCAATGCAGACTCTTTGTCCTAAATATACATTATCAATGTAGGTTTAGTGCTTCTCCTTCTTGTAATGCTGAGATAGCAGTAACTACAATGCATTGCGTTATAAGAAGGTAGTCATGCCTATGATTGGAGCGGAAAAAGGAGTTTCAGGCTTCATTTGGAATTTGCCTCATTATATCTGATGGGAGGGAGCACTACTGTACACAGAGCACCGTTGACTGAAGCTGGTCACCATGGTAGAGAATGGTCACGGTCATGCTTAACTGTACCTGCGGCATGGTGCAGACTGCTGGTAAAATTAACATTCATTTATAGCTTGGATCTTCTATGTTGGCTTTCGCAACATGTTAGGGTGTTTGTATTGGGTGCATTTAAAATATATACAGTATATATATTCAGTACTCTATCTAGCATTAATCTGAAAGATGACTCCGTGGGAACTCAAGTTTGTTTTCTGTATACTGCTATAGCTGGAAAAGAAGTGTATATGGGTATATAAGTGTTTGAGTATATGAGTGTTGCTTGGCAACTCTGGGTCATCATATAGAAATAGCAATACGCTTCTATGAATGTTTAACACAAATGAGTGCTTGGATTTCTTTGTAGTAAAGATGGATGTCATCTGGTATCCTCAGTCAGCATGACCCAGTTAAATTACATTTACACCAAAATGAAAAATTTAATGAGCTAATCCTCCTTACATTTCTCTTTAAACAGCCATTCCCATTAACTTCGGTGCAGAAACAAAATAGACCTTACAATTAATTATGCATAAAACGGTTATTGCATTTTCCGGGTTGCGAAATAGGCTTAACTTGACAAGATGAAGGAATATAATTTATTTTTTACTTTGGGATCTCCATAATTAACAGCTAAATATTAACATATATGGTTAGAATATAGGGTTGAAATTAAATGCATTGTACATTGAAAAGTGTAGTACTTTATCTTTATGGTAAGATACTTTTTTTTACTTTGTTTTTTGTGAACTACAGCTGATATAAAACTCTGCCTAATGCATCACAGACTCTGGGTTCATTGTGAATTAAATGAACAGGATGTAGAGGGTGCCCATAGGAAACATGAGATATGAAAGTGACACAGATGGCATGTGGCTGAAATGGGTTTTGCCTGTTTTTGATGTAGCATGGAGAACATCCTGGGAATGCTGCCTCTTTCTGAACATGGCCTGTAATGTATGTATGTGGGGCAGCAGAACACTGCTGTAATTTGAAGCACTCCATAGGCGCGTAATGAAACTTGAGCAAAGCGCCCAACAACATCGGTGACCCAAAGACCTGTTTCTGGGGGCACATATCTAAAGTGATATTCAACACCTTGAAGGCGATGTGCTGCTCCTTACTATTACAATGAGCAGAACTCAAAGCAGGCTTACAGTACAATTGTATGTGCAATGGCAAACCGGTAATTCTGTACCCAATAGTGTGAGAGAGGCTGAACAATTTATCAGAGAATCTACTGACATGGAAAGTCAATGACAATCAATGCAGTCTTGTTGCTTCAAGAAATGCCCCCTTTGTAATAAAAAAGCACGCTTGTTTTCTGTATGACTAGGAATGGCACAGTCAGTATCATAGCATTTAAGGCTTCCATTTTAAGGATGACTCATACCCATGAGAATCAAATGTGCTATTTTTTAAACTTGTGTCTCTTTAGTTGCTACTGCAGCTGAGGTGAGTACACTCTTCCAATTTGGTAGGGATTGTATTTCATTTCACAAGCCACACAGTACTACAGGCTAGCTAGCACAAATTAGCTAGCAGCGTTCAAACTGTATGTGCGAACACATGTTATAAATCCTACTTCGTCTAACATTACAAGCGCATGCACATGGTTTGAATGAACACAATCAACAGCCTTGCATTACATCACCACATGGGGATATCCCAATTACAATCCAATTGTTTACAGTACAATTCCTGCTGTCAAAAGAGGATTTTCTAGGATCCCGAGATAAACAATACGATGGTATTACTCTGACCTCACTAACTGTTGTATTGTGTGGATGGACCCCATGGTCTCATATAAAATCTGGTCCTTGCTGGCACTGGCTGTGGCGGGTAGCCCTGCAGGGCAGGTAATAATTGGTGTTTGTGTGTCACCCAAAGATGAGGCACTTCAGTCAGAGGGATTTTTGTGAGGGATCATCATGCACAAATAGTGCCCTCTGGACAAACAGGTGCCCACAGTCTGCCTGAATGAGCTACACCTCAAGTGTCCTCTTCTGACTCGGTGTCTGTGCAGGCCTAACTGGTGGACAGCAGAGGGAGAGCAGCTTGGCATCGTGTGTTTCAAATCGACAGAGGAGGTTGCGGTTATGAGTATGAGCGGTTGGGCATTCCAAACAGGAGTAAAATGTAAAATAGCCATTAGGCTTTAGAAAGAGGGTGAAACCACAATGAATAACTTGAGAACTGAAAGTAGGTGCCTGGTGGCAGAGGCCTTAGTCACGCTGGAGGTGGTACCCCTGTCTCTCACCAAACAGCTGCCTACATACAGCACTCTCAATCTGTCTGCTTCTGGATTCATCTGGTTCCAACTGGTTTTCTTCAGCCACCCTTCTGACACGCTAAGATCTATCAATCACGCAGTTACTGAGCATTTGTAGTGCAGTGACGTAGCCTGTAATAGCCAGCTGTGCAATAGGGTGGATCAAAGCAGTTCAGGTGCATCACTCTAAACATGAACAAAGAAACTAAAGCGCTTGGTTTGAAGTTATAATCTAATAACAGCAGGAAACCATTAAGAAGCTATCATCCAGATGCCATTGGCACAGCTGTACACATTAATCAAAGAGCAGACCTTGTGTCGCAAGGCCCCTGCCTCCCATAGCACACCACCCGATACATGAAAAATATAATCTGAGACAAATCAGGAAACGAGAATGAATCACAATAAAAATGTTTCGGTCTTTTGCTGTGGTGTGGGAAAAAAAAGTACAAAGCTAAAAATTCAAAAGAATTGACATGGATGAAATATGTTTCTTTATAAATATACTGCTTATAATCACAATGCCTAGAACCAAAAGAGAAGTACAGCACAACAGATGCACAGTCCCTTCGGTCTATGGCATGTTGATGCACTAAATCACAGATGGGATTATTGATTTTAGTAGAATGTCCACTGTTTACAGAGTGCCCCTGGCATAAATATTGTTAAAAAAAGGGAATTCCTGTTTAGAGGAGTTGAATCCATCAGGCCTCACAATGTTGTACTGTATAGTGTGCACTGTGGATAATGTGTCCTTCCTCATAGAATACATGGTAAAGACAGCAGTCCACCTGTGTGTCACCCCCACAGGAAATCAGATATTTCAATAATCTATATTTGGCACAGATATTCCATGAAAGGCTATGAGATTCGGTTATCGTAAAAAGTCATTACTGCCCCAGAAAGTGAAAGGTCCAAAGTTTTATCTTTTATTAAAAATAATTCTAAATGTATTCAGTCACAGAGCATTAGGCATTGTGTGAATACTGAGTGTGGCTGATCAGCCATCTTGAGATCATTAGCTGTAATGAAGTATCGGTGACTAACACTTGATCTATTTCACTGAACAAAGGAGCTCAATGGAGTGAACAGAAAAGACATTAGACACTAGAAATTGGGGCAGTTCTGCTGGGTTTTCTGGTCATTTAACATTTCAGAAGTTTATGTTTGAAGCTGGCGCTGATGATACAAGCCAATCCATCCATTATCTTAAGCTAAATTTGAAGGTCATGGCGTGCTTATAGTTTAATCAAAGAAAACTCTCTTCTAAAACTGTCCATATGCTGGTACCATTACGCATTGGCTGGTTTGCCTGTTATGCAGAGTTGTCTGTCATTGGTGATGTCTGGTGCTGGCCAAGTGTACTGGCATTCAGAAACAGTGGGGAATAACTGAAAGCGTAGCCAATGGATCATTAGGGTCTCTCCACACAGCTATCCAACTCATTCACCATTCACACGCACTCGTTTGATATCTTCCTATCCAATCTGTTTGGACTCAACACTCGTATGGGAATCGGCAGCTTGCATGTACAAATCTCAAGTAGGTCACTTTACCTCAGGAGCTTCGCAACTGCGGAATGTGCTGAGTGAAGCCAGACTGATCTCAGGCCTGTTCTCTGCATGTGATATTTGGCACGCCCCCGCGGATTGTAGGTTTGCCTCCTTCCCCTGCTCCATGTCCACATTTGAAGTGGTTCCCATCATCTTCAATGCAAATTTCTTTGACCATCAGGTCAGGGAATTCAGCTCTGAGTGCAACACTGTACTTCAATGTAACTTCATTAGGGTTTCCACACGGCTTTCTTTCACAATTTGAAAATCAATAACTTTCTTTAATGAGACGTGCCTCCTACAGTTGCACGTTTCATTATAAAATGCCACTTCTGCACATCTCTTTTTTCCTCACCGAACCTGGAGTGATTTAATTAGATGGTTGATGAAACGTTAAAGCATGCTTTTAAAGAGCTTCTATCTGAGGAATCATCGGGAATAAGGCCCAGTATTAGATACGTACACAGGCATCTTTACTCTGCTTCCTGATAAGTCTATAAGAATAAGGATTCTGGCTATATAAAGCAAAGAGGAAGGGGAGGAGGATCTAAGTTGCTCCACGGAAATATCTGTGGATTTTCACACAGTGCTGTTCCCCTGCTGACCTTGAGTATGATCTGAATCATGAGGAGCAATTTTTGGGTTGAGTGCCGGGGTTCAAACCTGCTGAGGCGTGACTGTGTGAGTGGAGAGGCTGGCCATTTCAGAAGCAGGTTCAGCTAAGTCCTTTGCTATGAGTAACCACCAGTAGAAAAGCCAAGAGGGTTGAATGCTGGAGGCAGAGAGATGTTGATCTCTATGGGATACAAGCAGCAATCATGCTTGAAGTCAAAGGGTTATGATTTTCTGTTGTCTTTAGAGGTGAAACCAATTTGCCCCAGGCGTTGGGCTTCATCTCTCTGATGCAAATAGCTTGTCTTCATGTACACCAGGATTTTTACAGAATCAGGAGGCATCAGTGGCTGTTCCCTCTTGATCTTTAGGGAACTTGCAGTGCTCTAATTTGTTTGGTCCAACAACAAAACTTTCTTTTGTATCGTCCATAGCTCATGAAATGCCTCAATGGCAAAGCTGGTCTCTCCTTTCAAACAGGGACAGAAGGAGAATACTATCAAAGGCTAAGGATAAAAATGCTGGGCAGGTTGGCAAGGCACTTTTATGTTGGTTTTTATGTTGTCATGGCAACATTCCCATGAGCCGCACGATTCACTGCTTGTCCCATCCCTGTCATTTTGGCGGTTGGGTTTTATGCCCCACACATATGATTTAAGGAATTATTTTTGCTCTCTCCTCTCCACAAATCCTCACAGCAATGAATACAAAGCCCTTTCTGCACGCATATATCATGCTTGCACAAAGATACACTGCATGCATTTGAATAAATCTGCAATCAGTGTCAGGCAATGTCAGTGCCAATCATGAAGGAAACTGGGGTTTAGTGCTGAAAGACATCAGTTTCTCCACATGTCAGAGCGAGCAGTGCTGAATGGGTTTCAAGCGGCGTTCACCAAACGACCCCTATAAACCCTTTAGACACATATATAAATCAAGTGGAGTAAGACACCAGCCATTTGAATGTAGTTGTCGAATAGGGCATAACATTGTGTGTGTTACAGCAGAGAAACTTCCCACCGTTCATTGCAGTGGAATTACTGTCCCGATAGATAATTAAATATGCCTTCTCTCAGTAATGATTAGCATTGTAGAGTTTCAAGCTGATTCCTGCTTGCCCTCCAGGCAAACTGAACAGAAGCTTACCAAATTCACAAGCCTCCCTCCCTTAGCTGTTCAACAGTAGCCAATGGTGCTTTAGCATTACAAGTCTAACATAATTGCTGTGTGTTGCCTCATATAATTGACAGACCGGCACAAGCCTCAGATCCCACAGTTCCTAATCGCTTTCGTTTTTCCATACACATTACGGAAGCGTCTTTCTAAAACAACACACCAAGTAGCTAATTCATTTTCCTGATTTTGGAATGGAGGTACATTATGAATTGCATTTGAAGTTCCCATAGCCGTGATGCTTGTCCATACAGTGTCTGCACTAGCCTCAAAGCTGCCTTTAACTGATTAGCCAACAGTGCTAATTCCTGATGCATATTGTATGCCGACAGAAAATGGCCTCCCATTGGGAAATCAGTGATGCCCCTGATAATCTAGGAGACTGTACGTGTAGGAAGATGACTCCCACTTTGTCAGGAAAAATTGGGTGTTTACTTTTCATTCAAGTATATGTATTGCACTCTGCAGAAGTAGCTTCAGTAAATAAGGTACATGAATAAATAATATGAATAGATATAATAAGTGCATTATTTACTGTTGATGTGTGGAGACTGTAAAGTACTCTGCTTTATTGGCAGCTGGCAGTAGCATTGTAAACCCAGGAGTGCTGTGATTGCTGCTATTGTTTTTTGCTTCTGAACAGACTGCTCCGGGCCATCCATGATGGAGAGGTGTTAGAAAAGACAGATGTGATTAGTGACATGGGAGCGTTATGTTGGAGATTTGATTTGTTGACCCTAGTCAACTGTCAGCACCCCGCACCCTCCAACACACACACACACGCCCCTCTAAAAATAGTGTATGCGTGTGTGCACATGTGTTTGTCTATATAAATAAAATAATATGCCTTCACGGTGTTGTGATTAAAGCACACCACTGTGAAACCTATTTTAGAACAGTACCTACAAGAATATATTTTTAACTTGATTTCTATGATCTCTAGTCATTTTTAGCTAATTCTATTTTTATTTTGATTATCTGTTTTTAATTAATTAATTAAATTGTGTTTTATTCAAACAACAACTTTTCCTTTTGTTTATCGGTGTATGCCATAATCTTCCCCGAAGACACATTCATTGCTGTTTTCTCACTAAAGAGCTCTGATACCTAATTTGCTTATTTACAAGCTGGTGGAGACAGCTGTGAAATTGCATGCTCTGTTTTGCCAAGATATAACTGCCTATGCATTCTAATGAGAGGAACAACCTTTTTGAAACACCAGCAGACCAACAGCCTTGTCTCTAATAGGTATTGTACCATCAGAGCTGCAGAAATTACAGCTTTAAACTGGACTTGAAAACAGAATAACCAAAATGACTGATTATTGTTATTAATATTGCAATTTTTACAGTTTTACATGATCAGCACAGACACAGACATCTCCACTGGCAAGGACGCCGTATCTTAGCTTCTGTGAATAGTTGTTAAATGACAACGGGTGTGGGAAACCCTTGATGAATGAAGCTCTAGGCTGAGCTCAGTCAAACACACCACACCTCACATTGCACATACTGAAAGTATGGAGCCTGGGGGAAACGACACAAAGAAAACATTTCTCTGCAGAAGATTAAGTTTCCTTTTAAAGACGATTTATTGTTTGGTGTTAATATAAAGTTACGCTGCTTAAAAAAAAAAAAGTCTGATATATTTGCTATTGACAGTTTTAGGCAAATTATTTTTTACCAGTTTGCCTGATAAACATAATGAATTAATTGAATTTAACTTTTTTTTTACATAACATTATGTACATGAAATTTCCATAAAATCTTCATCCATTGATTCTATGTAAATGAGCAAAACATCTTTCAGAAAGTACACACAAAAGCATCAAGCAAGTTAAATGTTTTTCAATATGGAAGAAAATTCTCCAGTTCTTTTGCAGTTCTTTCTTGAAACAGAACAACAAGTGGGGAGAATGCCCCATAAAATGACGATTATTTCAACTGTCAAAACTTTCAAATATTTGTAAACATATTCAACATCCTGCTAATGTGCTAACCTTGGACAGAAAGGTGTTTTCTAAATCAATTATTAAGGAGGTTTGTTTTGTCTGGAATTGTGGTGGAGTATATTATTGTCTTTTTAAGAAAATAAAAAAAAAACCCCAATGTGTGACAGATCTAGCTCTGTCAGAATTTAGGTCTGTAACAAAACTAGGCCACATATTTATAACTTGCCTTGGACTGCCTCCTGTCAATAAAATGAAATTAGATGTGTTACTTCCAACTTTCTCAGAAATTCTCACAGAAAATAACTTGTTCTGAAATGTAAGCCAAACTGCTTAAATTAATCTTTCCCTCTCTGTGGAATATTTATTTTACCTCAGTTGTCCTCTCCACTTCCTGTTTATAGGTCAGAGCAATAAAACACACTTATGCTCATGAGCAGCTGTTGTGGTGTGCTATACAGTGTGAGAGTGTTAAAGTTGTGTGAATCACAGACAGATTAGGTAGAGCACACAAATGACTAGCTTTGTCTCAGAATGAAGCCGGAATCCTCCTACTGTCCAAGCTACATAAATAGCAACAGGGAGTAAATATAGACTTTTTCACAGTAGCTGTTGTTGTCTGGGAAACAAATGCATGGAAAATTGTTTTAATCTGGTCATGTAAACAGAAAAGCAACATCAAAGAATTCCAGTCAGAACTCTGTATCAATATCAAAGGAAGGGTCGACACAGGTTTCGTTGAAAGTACAGTTATAAGTACTGTGTGTGTGTGTGTGTGTGTGTTTTGTTTGTGTGCGTATGCGTGTGCGTGTGTGTGGATGTTTTGCAACACTACACCTGCGATGCAGTCCTGTGTCTAGCACTTGTCCCTGGCAGGGGAGTTCCCCAGGCATTTTGACATTTGAGGAAACAACAGGAGAGAAAAGGGCTTTTCAACCAAAGCCTCATTCTCCGGTGCTATGATGTGGATGAAGCCTTTTGTGGCTCGGGGGGACAATGTGGAAATCTGTCATACCCAGCGCTCACAGTGCTATCAGGCCTGACCAGGGCCAGCTGTAATACACAGTAGCCATTACAAGTAAGACACTGTGTGGAAAATATTTTTTTTTATAAATATGGGAATCCTTCTTAGTTATGGACATCTCAGCCTGGACTCTTTGATCTAGGCTGTAATGAGCCCCAACTCAAACAATGAAGCCATTTAATTATCCCCCTGCTATTGAACATAATCATAATTACTGTGCCCGCTCAGCGAGTATAAAAGTGGGAGGGATCAGGAAGCACCCAGCCTCTTGAAAGAGAGCACATTTAATGGGCTGTTTATCTGCTGTGAATCTTCCAGCAGCTTGGAATTGTGGGTGGGCGTTAGTTGTTATGGTTACAGTATTGCTGGGATTTAGGGTTGTTTTAACCACCGGGCTGCAAAAAAGGGAGGGACCAGGAGTGTTGTATGCCAATAACGAAGTCAGACATAGTCCCTAACTATTTATTTTTTCTTTTCACAGGTTTTATAACTGTAGCTTAGCATCAGTGGTGTGATGATGCTCATATAATTAGCCATTGCATCATTAATGGTGTTTCGGTAGACTGATTTCAGTGCTTAATGATTCAAAGAATAATAACCAGGAATTTCCATTTGGGAATGCGTGGTGACTGACAGTATACTCACAGCTATTATTAATTAACGCAAGGGCCCTTTTTTTCTATTCCTATTATAGAAAAACTATTCCTTTGATAATGAAGTCCACAGTTTCATCAAAACCCAGGCAACATCCATATTTATTTAGAAAAACCTGTTCGGGTCTCACAAAGGGAGGTGAAGGCACAGCCAAAGTCAGATTTCTCCTCGAAACTTCATCTGACCCATGAGTAATCGGACTCACCAGCAGAGAGCGCCCTTACCAGACACACGCTGATGTTCTGGCCTGAGCACTGCTTTTCTGGCACAGGGGCTTGGGGAAACTGTATCTCTTGCACTCAACGTCATCAACATATGATACTCCAGTTTAATGGCATGTGTTCTATGCAGGGCTTTAAAGGCTGCACACAATGCATATTTGCCCCAAGGATACACAACCAATTTGGAAATTGATTTTGATGGCTGACGGTTAAACTCTTTGAATCACTGGTCATCAGTCTTAATTGTATTGGTGTGACAAGGACAAATGGCAGGGTTGGTCCCCCAGACTGTATGCATTATTAATAACAATGCTGGGACCCCAAGCTGTCACATTACAGAGATCCTGGCAGCCATCTGATACATAAGGGTTCAGTGTTGGCCCGTAATCTCAGCAGTGTAATGCAGAAATAATGAGAGTGCTACATGCTCCCCTGCTTTGGGGTGAAGATATCAAAGGCCAGGCTCGGCACGGCCAGGCCATCAAACGGACTGCGGGAAATGAATCTGCTGGGGTTGGCAACGGTGGGTCTGCCACAGCACGGCTCTCTGGGCCTAATGACAGCACGCGTTCTGGGAACTTCCTGCTGATCTGGGGTCAGTTTGGTGGGTCTGCTTCAACAAGGCTCTCTGGGCCAAATGACAGGATGCATTCTGGGAACCTCCTGCTGATCTGGGGTCAGTTTGGTGGGTCTGCTTCAACACGGCTCTCTGGGCCTAATGACAGCACCCGTTCTGGGAACCTCCTGCTGATCTGGGGTCAGTTTGGTGGGTCAATGCTGAGAACAGGGTCACGGCATGGGAAGACGTGGTACTGTCAGGGTATGCTGACGTTGTTTTACTGACGCCACAGAGCATCTTCTTATACAGTGACATACTATATGCTGTGGGTCGTAGAAATACTGCAGTAAAGTCCTTGTGAAATAAGATTCTGTGCCAACATTCAGTTAGATATATTATAACAGACATTTACAGTATGCCCGTTTTTAGATGTTCTTGCCTTGGAAGGAATGGCTCTACTTCACAAATTACTATTTATTCCCTGCTTTGAAGGGCACACAGGGTTATTCTCCGAATTTTATTTTTTTAGAGCTAATGCCTTTTCAAATGTTCCATGGAATTTAAAATCAATTAAAATCACTTATAATAGGTCACAGAATAATCCTTCTTTCTGAGAAACACCCCAGGTGCACGTCTGATAAAGGCTAATTAGCATCCATACGGAGTGAAAGATGAGCATTATGAGACATGACAGGAAGCTTGGATTGTCTGGATAGCTGCAGCTATGATTGAATCACTGTCTCAACGGTAGTGCATTGTAATGTTTCGTTTAGAATGAATTTATTCGTTTGATGTTCCTCTGGCACAAGGGCTCCTTATTCTATTCCTTTTAATTGCAGGTTAAATTGTGCTTTATTTCCTTCATTTGACCTTTAATGACTCTGTTCACCCAGCTGCTCAGGTTCCCATTAAATATTAAGGACTGGACTGGAACAAAGAATGGATGTTCAGTGGAGGAACCATTGTTGACTCGTCCCTGGAGGAGACTGCCCTGCCTTCAAGGCTGTCATCCCTCCACCGACCCCCTCCCCACCCCCAAAACACAGCTGTGATTGCTGTGCTGGGCAGTCACTCTGCCCTGCCCATTATCCAGAAGGTTGTTAATGTCCTTGTTAAAACCTGAAGGGGAAAAGGTAGGGTGGTCTTAGTGGTGCTCATGGCCTTGCTAAACTCCCCTGGTTGTCATAAAATGTGAAAGGTCAGATTTTATAATGATCACTGAGAAACAAAAAGTCTGGAGAGGTTGGTGATTTCATGCTAATGGCAGGACGAGTGAGGCAGTGCTGGTTTCTGCTGATTTGTTGTCAGACGGCTCAGCCTGACAAGATTACTTTTCAGGAGACTTATAGTATAGGATTGATCCTGAGAGACATTCAGGTTTTATCAGAATCTTTCAGGAGATTTCAATATTTCACGAGATTTTAATAAAATGATTATGTTCCGTGATCATTATGTTCTATGATCATTATCACTAAGATATTTACTTTGTTTGCATGAGTAAAATAAATTAGGCTAAGACACTTTTATAGATGAGAGTTTTGCAAAGTCTCCTTTGGGTCACACAAAAATAGTTTCCATGAAAACCAAATTTGCTGCACTAGCACCAGTCACTGCCAAAGTTAATGTAAAACATTGTGAGTATTGCCCAGATGTTGTTGTGGATTATCAGAAAAGGGATTTGTTAACAGTAGAGCATTTTCATGAGGTTAACAAACTAGATTAAATTAAATTGGAGACCAATATGTGTAATTAGAATTGAGTTGCATATGTTTTACTTGTTCTTAAGCTGTAAGATCCACAGGTAATATTGGCTGATATCTGTTTGTGTGGCCTCTTTAATGGTACATGGTAAAGAAACATATAGTGTTATGAGATGTACGATGGAACTTCAGTGGAAAATCAATTCCTCTGTTGAGACAGGTCTTAGGCTTTTATAAACAGGGATTGTTTAAACATTATTACAATCATTATTTTCAAGATGGAAGCACATTTGCACTTTTAAGTGCTTTTACTGTCCGTAATGTAAGTCAAGCAGCATTTACAACTGTATAAATCTGGAATATTTCTGGAGCATAAAAGCATTTTGGAACAGTGCTGCATCAGCAGTTACTTCAAGCTTTTATTTGAAGCAGTGATTTTGAAGTTTTGCTTGAGAGTATTGGAGCACTGTGGGTTTCGTGACAGAGAGTGCTTTGCGCAACCAGCTAACACCAACAAATACAGTACTGGATCATACTCTTCATGCAAACAAAGATTTATTTGCCACAGGACTTGTCCACACACACAGGAAATGGCCCAGATTTCGAGTATGCCAGATCTCCTTTAGTTTACTGCAGTAATGACAGACAAGCCGGAGGGTTCTGGAATATCCCAGGATTTCAGAACCATCAGATGCTGGAGAATTCTGGGAAATTGTCCAAATGCTGATGGTGAACAACAAAGAGGCTAAGCATATCAGCCAGCCCGGCATGTGCTTGATCCTGTTGTTTGACCACAGAACTATTTTAAGTGTGTGGCCTGTTTACCCCTGAAAATGGAAAAATACTGAGATTATTCCACAGCTAATTCTGTCTGCAAATCTAAGTAACCAACAGACAGTAAACTACTTTTTTATTCATTGTGTGCTTGTGTGTGTTTGCTCCAAGAAAATACATTGTTTGTTTATGTTGCTCTTGGCAGATATGAAATTTTAAAGCAAATATTCATGTGAAATATTTGCTTTTCTGCCAGAGCAAAATAAACCATGGAGGCACATTGAGAATATTTAGTCTTTTCCCTGTGAGAACTCTTAAGAGCATGCAGTTGTGTTTGCTTATAATTTGGTTTGTTTTTCTTCTAAATCTTTCTGGAAAGGCCTGACACCTTCCCCAGTATCTTTTTCAATTATTGAGCACACTGCCCTTCTCTGTCTTCCTGTCTGAGTCAGGTCTCCTCACTTATAATTAGCCTTTGCTCTGCCTGCTATTCCCCTTCTTTGCTCCCGCTGCCCTGCCTGGCTGCCCTTGGGAAGGGCTTCAGTCCTGTGGAAGCCCAACCTAGTTAATTAGATTATTCAGGCTGTCAGTCAAAGCTCGTGGTGCATTATTTTGCATATTAATTAGCTCCTTAATGTATCAGGTACAGTACCATGCCTAGCTTTCTGCATCCTTGGTTTTTCAGGTCAGCTACAGATCGATAATATAAAATAATATATTAGAACAGAAGATGTAGAAGAATCGGGCCAGTTTCTTGTTGGGCTTGTAAAGAGATTGCTTTTGTTTATGATGTATTTAAGAAACATTAAATGCCACATTAACTTCTGAAACACAAATGTAAAAGTTTACTTGAGTTTGGGGTCTTGTTATTGCATGTATTTCAGAGATTGATTGTCACCAGGCTAAAAGATTTGAATCCAGCTTGACTTAGGATGGATTTTAACTGTGATTGTACTTTATGTAATTAGTTCTGTTAAAGCTGAAGGTGCCTTTGTGTGTGAAAGGATCATCAGCGAACACTGATGTGAATGTAAATGATGCTTCGTTAGGAATCTCAGGGCTCTGAACAGATCTTGTTCTCTGGGGAGTCTGGGTAATTTGAATAGTGAGATGTGGGTGGTTGGTGTTTTATGTCTGATCTTCGGCACATCCCCATTGGGCCACCCTGTTTGACAATGTAAACAATGCGTCTGCCCCTTCAAGTGCCAGGCCAGCTATTAATTGGACTGTGTGTTGTACTGGGTCATGACTCTGGGAACGTGTGCGCACACGTGCATGAATGTCATTCATCAGTCTTGTTACGTTGTTGTCTAGCACAACTGAATCTATGGAAAATGATTGAGAATATCATTATGTAATCATCCTTTTTCTTCACTTGCCAAACACAAGTAATTAGAAGAGCGACTAAATGCAACTGACCATCCTGACAGACGCAACTGACCGTTCCTGGCAGACAGGGCAGGACAGTTCCTTGTAGGCAGTACCTTACAGACAGGTGGACGGGACTGATGTTGACACACACCTCATATGCAGCATGGTCTATTTGCACACTTTCCTGATGTTATTTTACTTGCATCCCCGCAATTCATTTTCTCTTTAACACCTTACCCGCCTGCCCCGTCCAACAATCTCCCGAAATGATGGCCTTTGGTCTTCCCGAGCGGGCAGGTGTAAGACGATCCGACGAGCTTCCATCCTCACAGATCCATCTGCCTGCAGCAGAATCAATAAGAAAACCTGCTTCTGCTTTCAAGGCCTGCACCAGTTATGCACACATCCATTAACCCTGCCACCTGGGTATGAATACATGAATATAAATGCCAGAGGAAACAGCAACCTTTCGCTAAGGTGACTTGGTAATGAGCGAGCGGGGGTTTCGTCAGAGGGACCTGCGGCAGGAATGGGAACGGTGGGCTGAATGCAGAGTTTGGGCTGGGAGCAGTAAGAAGCGCACCCTGACATCGTGTGGCTCTGGTGAGGCCGTCCCCGCCTACGGCTCCTGTCCTCTTCAGGAGTGCAGTCACCGCTCCCCGCGCAGACAGTAAGGCAGAATCCACATATCAGCATGACTCAGTGGAACTGCAGTGTGAGTCATGTCCCCATCCTGCTGTCCTTGTGAATGTGGTCAGTGCAGGTTTATACTGCTCATTCTCTGGTCCTGTCTGATTCATAACTACAATTATGCAGTCTATATAGAATGTGCTGTGGTATTCTTGAGCACATTGCTCAACCCAATTTTATGAATATATTACCTAGCTGTGTAAATGGGTATCCTGTGATATGCAGTATACTGTAAACTGATATCTGCTTAATATGTGCAGTGTCTATGTCGAAACAGTGTAATTGCATTCTCTTTTACAAAATACAAGCTGTACATTTGTGGAAAGAATGACTTAATTTGTTTGTAAAATAGTGACTGCAGTGATTAAATGTTGGGATTGTAGTCAAATAAAAACGCATCAAGCACTGCTAAATTTGTCTAAATTCTGTGTAACAATGTACACATATACTTATAAGATGCATTTCAACATTTTCTGAATGAACAATGTATGAAATATTAGCATGTGCAGTAGAAATGTTTGTGCTACATTAATAAAAAAATTGATGGATTGATTCTTATTCCCTGCTTCTTCTTTTTGTTCTTCTTTTGCCTGTCAACTGAATCTGGGCCGTTGTCACACTGATGACATCTCATCAGAATGTGAGGTCAGCTTGGGGGAGACATTGAGCAAGAATAGAAGATGGGAATTAAAAGCACATTGCAGTCCCTGACTTGTGGACATGGGTTTGTCCTGGCATTTGAGGGGAATTTTATTGCAGAGAATTGGTGGGGACTGTGCCTGATGTCAACAAGATCATTAAATGTGGGACAGGGA
Organism: Conger conger; assembly: GCF_963514075.1. Lineage (NCBI taxonomy): Eukaryota > Metazoa > Chordata > Actinopteri > Anguilliformes > Congridae > Conger > Conger conger. Next base: position 51,623,276 of record NC_083767.1, read on the forward strand.
ATTAACAGCTCTTACACCCCCACCCTCCCAACCATCATGGCCATATTAAAAATGTAAGAAACACTAGGCCACACTCATCAAAAATTTAGCATGCCAGTGAGTTTGAACAAGAGCCTCTGTGTTCTATCTTGTTACGGAATGCTAATACAGGAATCGCCATAGGGGAATTTCACCAGGAAACTTTCACTGATGGCTGAGTCTGGTGTAAAGTAAGTGAGAGAATTTACTGGATGAGGTTTATTGAGGGCACTCTGGTCCCTGGCGGAGGGTGGTTCAGGAAGTGCTGCAGGAAGTTCTGAACAGCTGAAAGAAGCACAAGCTGGGGGCATGCTGATTATAGAGTCCTTCTACCCACCTATCAGCTACAGGCCACCTTGAGTAGTCAACAGAGCCAGACACAAAGAGGCAGACTCTGTCTCTCACACACACACACACACACACACACACACACACGTACAGACAGAAGGAAGTCTAATGGTGACTCAGGAGGAAGGAGTGAGCCTGCGCTTCTATTCTAGGGGCAGTACTATCAACTTTTGTAAAGATAACCTATCCATCCACCTGTGCCAATAGTCTGTCCAAGACCAATGATATGCTTTCTTTGTGTAGGAAGTTTTTTGACAGCTACTTAGTTGGATATTGTGATTGGTGACTTTCTCTGGAAGACCACATTCTGGGGTTCTGTGTTAAATTTAGTCAAGTGCGCTTTCACAGGTGTTTGTTTACATCAAGTGCCTTTTATCGATTCACAGCATTATCTCAAAAACTATATTTAAATAACTTATGACTAAGACTACACTTAAGACCATTATTAGCAGGCAGATAAGAAGCTTGCAGCAAGGGACAAAAATAGACTGAAGCTACAATAAGTCGTCACCTCATGGTGTTCACTGCACCTTTGAGGACTGTATTGCCTCTGATATCAAAGGTACAGAGCTGTGTCCTTTAGTCATTTGGCCAGAGAAACACAGCAAACCGTGTCTCGGATGTCAACTGCGGTCGCCGATCTTAATCTGGTGAATCCTGAGTCACTCATTCATTGCGGAATAACAGACCTGCCGGTGGAGTCAGGGGCCAGTCAACCATTATGCTTTGATGGTGCCTGAAGTCACAGGTACAATGCCAGGGCAAAGCTGGTGGCCAGCATAATTGAAAGAACATGAAGAATTATGTTACTGAACAGCTAAAGGACCTTTGGAACCCCTTTTCTGCCTAAATATCTGCAGAGAAACCAGGCAGAAATGTTCAGGTTTAAGGTAAGCAATTGAGTCAAGAACTGGTAGACTTGTTTTGCATCCAAGGACACTAGACAATGTCCTATGGCCATGTGTATTGTTTTAAACAAGGAAGTGAATATCGGGGGCTGCATGATGAAAAAGAGCTGATGGATTTGTTCCATGGGATTATCTATGGGTTGCGTGGACGCTGTTTACAGATGCTAATTTGTGAAATAAAGCCGGTATTATAATGAATCAATTGTGCCATTGACGCCGAGACTGAGAGGTCAGAACAAACTGCAGGCGAGCAGCTCAATAGCCCTTTATGCTGGTGCCTCCATATGAGCTGGTACTTATTTTGCCATAGGAGATATTCCCAGTTTAATATCCGCTGCTCACAATGACAAGTCATATTCGTGTTTGTTTTGAGAGCTCTGCACAGATAACTGTTTACTGTACTGTACTGTACTGTATTGTCCTGGATGTCTGTGAGTGGATAATGCTTGCCTGTCATTCTCAGAGACTGGAAGAGTCTCATATCAGCAGTTGTCACAGCTTTACCCTCACTGAAGTTACAGGTTCATAATTTAAAGCTGCAAGCTCGAATTTTGGGGAAATGACGGTTCTCTTCTGTTTCAGATACAACGGATAATTAATGGAATTCTTTGACTCTTGTCCTCATAATACAAATGTGTACACTTGCATTGTGCATGATTGGGAAACACAAATGTGCATAATATATTGAAAATGGAAGTCATGAGCAATTAGTCCCCTCCAGGTCAGAGTGTCTTTGACCACAGCATGGGGGAGCAGAGGAAGAGGGTTTCTGTCACAGCCAATTGACTGGCCCTCACCAATTCACCCTTAAGTGAGATGTCAGAGGTCAGAGGGAGAGCCCAAACTCCCATACACCCCCTTCATTGTCAGTGATGAATAAGGGCCTGGTGACATACAGGCCAACACAAGTTCAAATATAGACACTGGAACAACATTGTTGGGTCATTTTGAAGGCCACGTTGAAACACCAAAAGAAAGGCCCCACTAAGAGCTGTTAAACCTGGTGGCTAGTCAGTATCTACACAGTGTACAGACCTAGACAGAGCTCTGATCTGAGGAAGGACGGCATAAAAGCTCCATTAGGCACCACTTAAAATTCCTTGAAATAAACTTGATTGGTATGGCATGGTACTTGTGGATAAAAGTAAGCTACACCTCCTCAGTATCAGGTGGCTTTACCTTGAGCTGTTTGCTGGACAATCGCGGCTGTTGAAGCTGGAGATCAGCCAAGTTTTGTGATTGAGATTGAAGTGGACGCTAAAACAAATGCCATGACCAGTCATGTTTTTTTCAAATCAAAATCAGGACAAATTTGTAGAAGTGAGCAAGACCTAAAAAAATACACCTATTGCTATAACTTTCCATTGGAATTATTTCACGCTATAATACAAGTATTTTTGAACAAGGAACATTTCTGAAACCTCCCACTCATGCTATGACAAGGCAAAATAATTGAATACGCTTTATCTCTTGCTGTCTACGGCTTGGTATATGCAGCCATTGTTCACATGGAAAAAAGGGGCCATAATGGCATCACAAAATGGCTAGACGATTTTAAGGTCATTGTAATGATTTGGTCATCATAGTCCTACACCCTTGCATAAAATGTGTCCTCCTAGAATTGTCAGTCACCATGTCGGGCAGTCAGCAAGCCTGCCTTCCACATAAACTATAGGCGTGGAACATGGCTGTTTGAATGTGTGACACTGCCCCAGTCCAAACACTCCCCAGTCCATTATGGACCCATATTATTTTTCTTATGTGGGTTGGAGAGCACGGTTATAAGCAGCCATTGTGCTGAGCATTGTTAGTAGAAGAACTACCCCCAGCAAAGAGACTACCAGTACTGTGGGCCTTTTCAATCCTGGTAAAAACTGAGGTTGCTAGAGCAAGACTTTACCCCACAAGATAATACATGCTATGGAATGAAAAACGATTATTTTAATTTATGGGTTCTTATCATAATTGAATGTAAAAGCGCATCAAAAAGAAAAACAAAATGGCAACCGCTTCTGTAGTGCAGTAGTCAGTGGCAGGGTGAGCAGACTGTGGTGGGGTTCACATGCTGGCAATAATAAACCACTTCACAGAGATCTCATTACAGCTTTTAATGATGGAACCGTGGAGTCGGCTCCACAAATACACAAGGCGTCTGGAGATATTTTCCAATATCTGGCCAACTCTCTTGAGGAATTAAATCGGTTTTGTTTTTTTTGTACAATCTTAAAAAACCTTCTTAGATCCTGGGAAATTGTAATTGCCCTTTAAAGCTTATCCAAAAGTATCATTCAGCTCAGTCTAATCAACTAGTAAATCTCACACTTCATCAAAACAACTGTCGAATACTCCCATGGGCTTGCATGTAAACAAGCTTTGACATCCTTTTAGTGTCCCCCCTGTGTTGCATAAGTTTCCTGCAAGAAAGACAGAGATTTCCATGTTTTTCCGCCGGACCTTTATCCTAGCCTTAAAATTCCAGGATGGAGCTTAATAAGCGCACAAAGGGCCATTGATGGCGGGCACGTTTGTGAATAGGCCTGCATTGGTCACAGCACCAGTAGGCCCCAGCCCGTTGCACAAAGCCCTCCACTGTGGACAGTGCCTGACAAAAGGTCAGGGATCAACAGCAATTGATAATGATCTGCTCCTATAAATATCAGTGTCAATAAGGCACTGTTTGCTGTATCCTCCCCACTCCTCTCCTGCCCATCATAATCTGAGTTACAGCACAGAGCACTTGGTGTCCACACCATTTGGGGTTCATGTCGGAGACAAGCTTCCCCACTTTGATTGCCGTGTCTCCTGTAGATGTGAAGTGCTCCTCTTGGCAGTCACCTGGAGCAAGTAACTAGCACAGATTGAGGGAGAGCCATTGGGTGTGCCATACAGGTGCAAGACTACAACGTTTAGAAGGGCCACTAAAGAGAGGTGGAGGGGGTCTGGGTGGGGGAATTTAAGAAACATCCTGCTACTTGGAGTTCTGGTTCTGGATCCAACCCTGGGGCAGGATGACTCTGGCAGCCAAACTGGAGGACTTTGAGGTGACTGTGGAGCACCTTCTCATGGACGTGTTCGTAAGTAGGAGCACAGCTCATTCTCCCAGTCACTGTGGTGTGCATATGTTCTCCTGCTCTACTGTACATGGAGTATAACTGTACCAGTGCAAGGAGATTAGTCTATAATGTAAAAAACCTTTTGAATCTGTCAGTATTGAGACTTCATGATGACTAATGCAAGTCTGTACTTTGTATGATTGTTGCTATAGTAACGCATCTGATTTTAACAGCCACAACTGTCATTGAGAGAGCCTTGTGAGCTAGAATAAATGTGCATTAGTCAGCCATTTAACCTCTCTGATAGCGGTATACAGAAATGTCACATTCTCTAGACTGACATAACATGAATCAGATTCACAAAAGGATTTCACTGAAGCACTTTCTTAAAGGTTTCTTGCGCTAATTGTCTGCTGTGAAGTACAAAGCAATGAAAGGAAGCTATTAGCACATTTTTTTTTCGGTAAAAAGAGATAGCTTTCTAGAATCTTTGGAGCAATCTGATGAAACACCACAAACTGAGCATGTGTGGATGCAAAATGATCCTCTTGTGCATTCATTAAGAAGTATTACAGCACATATAACGCTTGGCGTGATTTAAGAAACAGCAGCAAAATCTTTTCCCTGTGACAATCTTCCCTGCCACCAAGAAGAGAAACAGGCAGTTCTGTTGGGCTACAGGTTTGCTCATGTCTGGGTTGCTAAAAATAGATGTTGTACAGCCACACATTTGTGGCTACATTATGCTTCTAAACAATATCTGTGTGCAATGGGACTTATAACCGGATGCCAGAAAGCTTCACCGCTCATAAAGCGTGGCCTATGTCAACAGGCAATTAAATTGGTGTGTTTCTGGTTTAAAGCGTTGGCCTTGATGGGCACTGTATTTGATTAAACAGGCTAGAATTTGTCCTCCACCATCCCTATGCGTTAATAGCATTTTCTTTATGCGAGCCTGGTGATAAAAACCTATTTGTTTGGGAACGGCCCATGTAAAAGACCTTCCATTCCATAAATACCAATGCAGGGTTGCCTGTGAGATAAGTATATTGCTTTTTTAGGGTCAAAACAATGTGGACCCTGTTTATTTTCTCCGTTAATTGTATGGCGGAAAAGGTCTCGTAATGCGATTGTTGCGCTCCAGTTTAAGGCGAACAGGATGTGGGGGTTATTGTGTGGCGGAGGAGAGGGGGGGATGACGGTGCAGCATTAACAAACAAAGACTGTATGGACAGCACTGGGCTGCTTTGGGGCTCTTCCAATATTCTGTTGAATGAGCTATGTCCCCACAAATAACTGAATCATTACCTTAGCTTTAGCCTGTGGCATTCACTTCCTGTTTCGCATATGATATCAATTCCCTTGAAACACAAACACAAAATACACATTGAGGGTTCAGGGTTAGCACTTGTCCGCACAGCCCAGTCTGTGTTTGTATGGAAAATACTATATTTGGCACATTTTCAGTCATTTTCTTGGAAGTTGAGTGCACTGTGACAATGTTGAATAAGGAATTCATTTATCTAGGTTAGCAGTGAGAGTGGGTTTGGAGAAACTGAAAGCTGAGAGCGAGATAATGTCTGTTATACTATTGCCGTCAACAGCTCGGATATGCCCTGCCCAATGGTGCCCTGTGTCTCAGTATCTGTGGGGTGATTGAGGGCTACTTTCTCCTTCCTGTATTTATGGCTTGGTTTTTATACAGAAGGTGAATGATACAGAGAAAGGCTTGCAGGTGCCTGAGCAGTTTTATGGTATGCAGTGAGTCACTCAGCACTTTAAAGATTCTGAAGGCACTGATTAATCTCTCAAATCAGGGTCTGTATTCTTTATAAATCTCCTAATACCTTAAATCTCCCAATACCGTGTATCTGATGTACAGACTTGATAGGTACAAGGTACAAGGGGTAGCCTACATATTTTTCCCCACATAAGGACTCGGAAGGGTGTGTTGCATTAATTGTAATGGGTGTGTCCATTACAGGGTCACGCTGAGTTTCTAAGAAGAACATGATTAGACACTCTCCCAAATGCATTTTACAATATATTCACAATTATTGAGTCATCATTTGTCCCCCTTACTCAATGATGACAGCTACTGGCAACACATTCCGGGAGCACGGGTATTCATTTTGCTTTTCAAGACCAGTTAACTGAAACAATGGCTGAGATGCAATCAACATTTGTCCTTAATTTTGATGATTAAAAGCAAAAATAATAATACTAATAATAATAATAATAATAATAATAATAGTAATAGTAATAATAATATGGTTTTCACAAGCGCTGTTTGGAAAGTTTAGTAATCACTAATTTATCAAGTTGAGTTTGTGAATAAAAGTGTAATGCTTGCACTTACTTGTAAGTCAAGGAATTTAAGTCAAGGAAGTTAAGGACATATATTGATTGAATGCAGGCCGAATAAATGAATGGGCATTTTTGTTCAGTTGTGTAGCAACAGTTGGACATTGAACAATGAAAGCTCACAAAGAGTGTTTGCATTATCAGTGCCCATCTCTTTCAGAACCGGCAGTCTCCTCATTGTTAATGCAGATGGGGATAGATTTCCTAGCGAGTTACGTAAGGACCTGCCCCTCTCGGTAGCTCTGCAGTGTTGCCCAGTGAGGTCTGGAAGAACCCTCTGTCTGCCTAGCACTCCGTGTCTGTGCTCTGTTTGAACAGGAGATTACTTGGATCCCATCCAGTTCTGCAGAGAGCCCCAGAGCTCTTTATATGGCCGCTGTTGTTGTACGCCTCCACATGAAATGGAAATCATTTGTTCTAACGGAGCGCTATAGGGCTTGGAGAAGGCCGTACGGGCGGGGTGTTACTCATTCTTCCAGAGGACGGTGGGCGATGTCTGAGAGCTAAAATCACTCTGTTGACAGAACCTGCTAGCTGCTGTGTGTTGCAATGTCTGGAATAAAATTCTTTTTTTGTGCCACTGCTAGGCTTTTTTCTAATGACTGGCTTGCAGAATGTCATCATACTTTTTTCTGCACAGTGGAATAGGAAACTTTGAGTCTGTTCTGATGTCAGTTGAGGTTAGGGCAGGGTGGGGACATGACTGGATACACTGTATGCCCATTGATACCGCCCCATTGCATTTGGGGGGACCCTCCTCAAGGTAACAGTAATTGGCAACAACATCAAGCCAAAATCTGCTTTTGCTATGAAAATCTGACACATTCAATCTCTTAAGATTTTTTTTAAACACATCAATGTGTGATACTTGCTGTATGCTTCCCGATTAATCACAGAAAAGATTTTTATGTCTGAAAGCCATTTCAATTTCTCTGTAAAATGCGAATTGTGAATTATTAATGTGTTCTCAGGGCCTCAACTATTATGAGAGAATTGAAATGAATCTGTCAGAGGGAAAAAAGAAAGCTCTATAATATTTCTGTTCATGTACTCTACGTATGAAAGAAGTGGGTCTTTCAGCTCATGTTCACCATTCCAAATAAGGCAGTGTGAATGTCAGTTTACTTTTTCAAATTCAAATAATTACAACTGCGAGAGCCCTTGTTGTTATTGTTCTGAACTGAATGTGGGTGGCTTTGGCAGTTGAAGTCAGCAGCATAGTAACATTCATTCCTGTTTCTTCACCACATCTGAGTCTTGTTAAGGTGGATACTGTCTGTAAATTCTGCTGAGACTTCTGTAGCAGTTACTGTATTCAGAATTCAAACAGGAAGTCCAACAGGCGTGACGCTCTCTCTGTCTCTCTATTGAGTTTTCCTATGCACATGAGTGAACCTGCCTTGTCTTAAAAACTTACCATAGAAAAACCATCACCACATGCTTGGTGGGTCCTGTGTGTGCATTTACTCCCCTAAGATGCTCCCTGATAAAGAGCATTCCCACAAAAGGTTGCTGAGGGAAGCAGTGGCATGTGGTCCTCTGCTCTGAGGCTGAGAAACTGCTGAAGCCTCTCCTGTGGAGAAGCTATTAAGAGTTATTACGCAGCATGGGGTGTTAATGCATTTATGTTTTCTCTTTAAGGAACCACTTTCCAAGGAGTCCCTCGAAATGTCTTAACGAGGGAGAAAATTTAGAAATTTAGCAAAATCCTCATCACAGTCCTGCCGACTGCAGGATAAATTGAATCTGACATCCCCCTACCAGCAGAATACGGCATGTAATATCATCAACAGTAATGACACGGTCAATTTAATAACTAAACGATAGAGAGGTTGTGTCTGAAGAGATTGGCTTCTCTCTGGAACATTCCTGAGAGCGGGAATAGGAATCCCCTTCCCTCCAGCCACATAGACAAGGAGGTCCCAACTGGGCTGGAGGGAGTGTGGGAATGTGAAGGAGAGAAAAAGAAGCAGTTGGAAGGAAAAACAAAGCAGCCCCCGCAAGCACATACACGACACAGTACAGTAGCTCTGATAGTCAATGACTGGTACGAGCCTCCCTTTACTCCAGTAGCACTACATCTGGGCCTTGGCTGGATCTAGCCTGGTTGGTTTCTCAGCACCTGAGGAAAACATACTTTCCTGGGATCTAATCGCCTCAGTGATTTCCTGAATGCGTTTGGCTTGATGCATTATTTGCTCTGAAGATTGTATTAATTTGCATTTGAAGCAGGCGATTTTGCTCAGTTCAGCCAAAAGTAAATAATACTGTCTGCTCCTTTGCCTTCCTATGCTCTAGATGCTGCCAAACAACGTTCTTTTCTAGGCTGTAACATGCTGATATGGTGTCACAACAAATCATTGTTTGATAGTCGCATTTAAAACCGAGAATTTCATTTTGCCCCCTAAAAGATGTTCTGTAAATAGAACATTCTGTCATTTTGGGGAATGCTGTTGAATAAAATATGCCTTGGGAAGATTTTTAACCCCATGTTTGTATGCTACTAAAATATCACCAGCTTCAGTCTTATTACAGCAAACTGCTCTTGGAGATTTATTCAGTCTGTTGGAACGAAAGTTTGACTTTGACAGCAACCACTAAACTGGCAAAGCATGAAGACAGTGTGATGTCAGAGGACTGCAGCCGGTTTCTCTGAAGTGTTATCTAAGAAAACCTCATCGCAGCCTTGTCATCTGCCACCTCTAATTTTGCAGCCTGCCAAAGCTCCTCATTGCATAAAATCTTCAGTGTGCTTTGCCTGAGAAGAACACGTCTTGATGTCTCTGAGGATTAATCTACCCTAAAGGAACTGGAGCATGATTTTGTCCAGCTCCAGTGTGATGGGTTTGTCTGTTTGTATGCCATGGATCATGAAATCAGAATTTCTGTTGATTTCCAGATTTTATCACATCCCCTTTAATCTACGAATCTATATTTTATTGCCAGTATTTCTTGATTAATCAGGCAATATGACTCCCCTGCCTCATTCCACAGGGTTCTTGTCCAAATAGGTCAAACTTTGTTACCTCTAATTTGTGATACGCTGTTGAGAAATGATTAAATACCATTGGGTCAAGCACATTAACACGACCATCAGTTACAGTGAAGCAGTTCCCCATTTCAGGAGATCAAGAAGCCCATGCAATAATAAAAGACTTAGCTTCATTAATTAAATGGTTTGGTTTCTGGGGGTCGTATCAGAGTGCCTTTGCGGCAGAAAAAGGCTAATTTCAGCTTTGTTAAGCGGAACAAGGCAGGTAATTGCTGTGTCAGACGAAAGGCCTCGCGGCGTTGAAAAGTACGTTTCCGCGTGCGGGATACAGCCGCTATCTCCCGGACGTTTTCCCTACACGCCTCAGACCGGCCCTGGTGAAAGCTGGAGCAGGATTTAGAGTTAATCTCAGCAGCAGATGGCCAAACATCAGATATTCTTTTTGAGGTGTACCATGTGACCTAGCGTACAGCAACACGGGGAGCCACAACCCGCCCCCACATCCCCCGGTCATGTGACCTCACTGAATAATAAATCCCACGCCATCAGGAGGAATGAGTGGCCTGCTTACAGTGGTCAGTCAGGAGAAGTGAGGCTGGTTGCTTACCGGGCACCATTTCAGGTATAGTTACATAGACAGGGCACCCCCACTGGGCTGGAGAGAGAGCACGGAAGTGAAGGAGAGAAAAAGAGACAGTTGGAAGGAAAGATAAAACAGACCCCCCCCCCCCCACACACACACACATACTGTACACACCCAGTACAAATTCACATACACATTTTTTGTACACACACACAGCATAACCCCTTTCTCTCCAAACTCTTTCTCTCTCTATCAAACGCACAGACGTACACACACACACACACACACACACACATCATGGTGAAACAGGAGCAGAATGGGGCCAGGCAGCTCAGGATAGGCTCTTGCATCATTCCCAGGCAGTGACGCTGGGGGTGGTGATGAAGGTGGTGGGGGGGGGGGGGGCTGTCGAGTGCGTTGTGCTGCCTGCCTGCTTGCCTGGCAGAGGCTCAGAGTGTGGTGGTAGAGACGGGACGCCACACACACACACACACACACACAAACACACACGCTCGCGTGGTGCTCTCCTTCCCAGCGCGCGATGGTGGTACAGGGCACCGCCACCCCGGGTCGAACCCGCAGACTTCTCCTCAAGCTGCCAGGCGCGACTCTGAGACACAGCAGCGCAGAGAGGGTAAGAGCTCCCTGCTTTTCCGATCCCCATCTCTCTTTTCCACCTCGCTCTGCTTTGAATTGGGGAGGGGGTGGGTGTCTCTTTCTTTTTGCTTAATCCTTTGGACATAATCAGACTGAGTTAGGGGGGCGAAGCCTTTAATCTGGGGCTGACGGGCGGCTGCGATGGGGACACTCTCACTCTTGATTCCGTAGGCACCGCTCTCCTGGTTAACTTTTCTTTATAGTTGTTACGGGTTCTTATCGGGCTCATTAAAGGGTGTGCAAGGCTTCCCAGCGGCTGACTGAGAAGTACAACTCTGTGCACAGTCCTTCTCTTTCTGACATTCTGAGAAACTGATGTCTGTCTTTTTAAGTTGGGAACTCTGTCAAAATGAGAGTCTGTCATTGTTTGGTTTCCTTGGGTGAAAGGAATAATATCATTGAATCTGCCATGTCTGGGGAGACACAGCCACAATGTGCGCTGCCAAACCTACAACCTTAATTTGCTATCTGCTGCTTGCAAGGAATTGCAAAGGAGAGGTGCTACCTTTGAGCAAACCAGATATGACACTGTGTTTTTCAGGTCATACGTTCACTGATTCTATGCTGGTTCTCTTCCGAAACCCCATAGATACTCATTATATAAAAAAAAGACAGCAGGGATGTATACACATTTTGCTCATTTTCTGATTTAAATGTTTTGTGGGGCCTCTACTGTGAGGTTGCTGGCTTGCACATTATTCTACGAAGAGTTCAAACACCCTGCGGTGAGCAAACAGAACGGGCACCAGCCTGTTTTTCAGAGAGTGAAACTTGGACTTCAGAACGGTAAAAATACATTCATGTCCTGCCTGATGGGTTTGGCCGGAGCATTTCACACAAAGATCGTTAAAGGGGCAGCTCATTAAGCCCACTGAACCTCACAGCTTACAATGGCTTGTAATTGCTGCTCCGGTGCTATATTAATGTGACTATTTTCCTCACGATGTTGGTTCAGGCTCCTGTGCGCTTCGTAAAACAGCCTCTTGGCACAAAAGAAATGAGGCGGCTTCACACGCTCTGTTCCCCTTGTGTTATACTTTATTTCCATGTCTTTGCTTCACCGTCGTACCTGAGTGTCAGCAGCTCGTTCACATGAATTCAAATGAGAATCAGGGTTTGGCCCTGGGGCACTGCGTAGGCTTTCCTCGCCTGCACTTCTCCTTCTAGAACCTTCACCTGCTTTCTAGTCTGATACCCGCCTCACACCTCACACGTAATTACTTCTAAAGCTAGGCGTAATCACATTCAATCTCTCTGTTCATTAACTTTGTTTACTGCCCCCCCCCCCCCCCCCCCCCCTATTTTCCCCCAAATACATTCTAATGGGCTCTTTCCTGTTGCGTGGGGAGCATGTATAGCTGTGAGCCATAAACACAGGCTGCTGCCTCTTTAGGAAGAATTGTCTTATGTAATGGGAGGGTGGTACACACCCCCACTGGACCCAGTGTAAATCAGCTGAACAGAGTAAGCTCTTTACTCTCATGAGATGGACTCCTGTAAAGTGATGGCAGGGAACAGGTTGTGTTCTACCACTAAGACACAGCCACAGTGTGGAGGATAGACGGGATTTGTTTATACAGCTGAGAGATACTCAGATTTTATGTATTGTTAATGGCTAAGACTGGACTATGAGGTATTCAGTGCATTTTAAAACCTGAGCCAAGAAAATTGAAACCGCAAAGCTGATGTAATTAATGTAGGACCTTACATTTCACTTGAAATTGGCTTATCCTGTTAGACTATTTATGCTGTAGTTCTAATTGGACCCCAAGTGTTAGTTGGAAATAGGAAGAACACACCAAGCTGGTTTATTTATAAATGCTATGGATGTAGGCGTACTACCAAACACTTTTCCTGGATTATCTACTCAAGAACATGGTAGATAAAAAAATATATATTTTTTGTCATGACAGGCAGTAGCAAGTTCATTGTGTTTTAAAATGAGATGAAATATCACACAAGGGGTTGAATTAGAGGTAACCCTAATGGGTGATCTGTGTCTGTTACAGTGTGGGCTCTCATGGCTAATCAAATCAAACATAATTTCTCATTGTTTTTATTTGAATGCACAGGAATTCAAGTTCTAAACAAACATTGTTTATTAATTTATTGTGTGAACAAAATGCGTCAAAGCCAAACACATGAGTGTTATCATGATTGATCAATACCAACTAGGTAGATCCAGAAGTGCATTAACATGACATAATCAAAATGTATCTGAGCGATAACAAAGACATTCATAGACATGGTCCTTCCTTTGTAGAACTTTTATTTTGCCTCTTTGTAATGCTTGTTCTCTGTAGAATTTCAGCTTCCCTTGCATAAAGGCTTTCTCTTGCTGCTTTCCACAGATTTTATATTTTGAAGGGGCGCCTTTAATATGCATGCCTTCGAGTTTACTTCAATACTCCAAGACAGATCAACCATCATAGGCATTATTAACCAGAGAGAGGAAGATTTATTCAAATAGGATGCGGGTTGTCCTATGGCTGGATATAAGATTGCAACCCTTTCCCCCCATCTTACCTCCTGCATATATTACAGAAATAATGAGTTTTTTGTTTCCTGATTGTTCGTCACATTGTGAGATTCTCTGCACAAATGGTTTATTCACTTCTGTAGAGGAGACCACAGTGACCTGCCTCTTTCTACCACGTTAGGCCAATCCGTATTGTGACTGCACAATACATTCCTGTGTGTGCTTGGCAAGAGTGTAGAGTTGTAGGGAGTACTTAACCCCAGCACTGCTATGTTTGGTGTGTGTGCGCATGTGTGTGTGTGTGTGTGTGTGTGTGTGTGTGTGCGTGTGCATGTGTGCATGTGTGTGCGTGTAGGTGTGTGCGTGCATGTGTGCATGTGCGTGTATGCGTGTGTGTGAGGGGAAAAAAGATATGGTCTACATGTAATCTGTATGGGTGGTTTACTGAGAAATGAGAACGAGAGAGATGGCGGTATCTGTACCGAGACAGAATGAGAGCATTATTTGTAGAGAGATGAAGTGTGTGCATATTTGTGAGACAGAAGGCTGTGTGTGTGTGTGTGTGTGTGTGTGTGTGTGTGCTTGCCCCTAAGCGTGTGCAGTGAGTGCGCATGTGTGTGCTCTGTGATACAGAAGACACAGGCCTGCAGGGCCTTTGATGATTGGCTCTTGTTCTTTATGCTCTTTCATGCGTGACGAGGCTCATGAGCACGGCCCCGATGCACCAGATTTGAACATCTTCACGATTTCCTTCCTCCCTCATCTCTGAATCCTGATACCTGCCGGACTCCTCCTGCTGGGGGGCTCCAGAGAAGCCATAATGGATGGCCATTAGTGTTGAAAAAGGACAAAGATACCCCCAAACCCTACCACCAACCTCTAATTAGATCACTAATGAGAACTTACAATGAAAGTATTTACAATGAAGTTGCACTGTTGTTAAATGATGAGTGTCTATTTGGTAAATAAGACCCTTTTGAGGTAAAGTTAATGTTTGAAACCCTGTTGAACATAGTCTGTCTTATAAACCAGGGACAAGGCGGGCTTGTGTGATCTTCCTCTGTCTTTCCAAAAATGTCCCTGCAGTGGAGACAACTTTAGTATACTGTATGAGGAGGTTCTTCCTTAAAGGGACTGCTCAACATATGAAGGGCTCATTTGCACTGTGTCATTCCTTGATTGAGTCTGGCCTTCTGAAAGACAAATAACAACAAGCAATACACAAAAGCACCAAAAGAGGGAGAAGAACCTCATCTTGGCTTACCCCGGAAACACGTCAACCAGAATTTTGAAGTCCCTCGGGTGTACAATCTAATCAGGTTTCATGAAAGGAAATAATTGGGTCCTTCTTGCATGGAGAGCCGAGAGCACAGTGCAACGCTTGTAGGAAATAATGGCTTTGACTTTGTGTTAACTACACGTCTTGTTCCAAGGCAGTAGGACTAATTGAACCTCGTTAAATCTAAACATAATGTCACCTCCAGTTAAAGTATAGGACCAAGCTCATTGCCTTTGGCCCGTTGCTCCAAGCTGAAGATGTACCCAAACCTGTTTTCTTCAGCATAGCCAGGTGAGGTAATCCTCTAGATTGTTTCCCTAAGCACTAAGCACTCTCATAAAAAGAATGGAGTTGCATTGCTGGCCAGTATTCTATTTAGCAATTTAGAGTAAGAGGTGATGTAAGGTAACTTGTAGTGGTCCTCCCCCACCACATTTAGATACAACTGTGTAACACTATGTGAAACATTATACAAAGTTTTTGTTAAGTGATTAATATGTAGTTTCAAACTATGTAAGGAAGTTCTTGTTTATTCTTTTGGATATTTAATTCCTTGTGACCAGTACTTACTGGTGGTATGGTTTATTGCTGTGGGTGTGAGTGAGTTTTCTCTTTTAGGTGACTCTGATTACTCAGTTTTTTCTTTTTCAACTTTACTGAAATGACAGAAAGCTCCCCCATGGCGCTGCAGGGGGCTTTGAAATGGGAACGATGTGGTCAGAGAGCTTGATCAGTGGGGTTAGGGTCCTCAGAACCCCGCGGGCTCAGCTTTTCGGGACGCTCATACCCTGTACTCCTGGTGTGAAGGGGAAGAGACTGTTATTGCAGGCCTCTACGTTCTCTTTGATGAGATGCCATTGACGTCCCGTCGTCATGGAGACCTACGGGTGGTGTATGATCAAGTGATAGCTGGAAGGCTCTAAGAACTGTCAGATTTGGAAATTCAGCAGATACCCATAGGTCATACAGATATAGTTGATTAATGATGCCATTGCAAGTGAAGCTTCAAACTTTAATATTCTTTGTCCTTGACTTGCATAACCCAGATGGGCTGAATATCTTTATGGCTTTAATTAGATTCAATTCGTGCTTCCCAGAAAAGGCACCATGGAGAGCGAGGGGGTGGAGTAAGGAGAGGTCAGGGCTTTCATTCCCCAAAACAGGAGATGTAGACCCCAGAATGTCTCAGAACATTGGAGGCCTTTGTATAGCAGATAAGAGGGCTGAATGGTGTGTTTCACTGGTTATTGGGATTATGGAATGGGATGGTCATAGTGCTGTCTGCACTGGAATGAGTCATTCTTCTGTAAATCAGCGCCTGAAGTCTCTATTCATTGTCCAAGTGTGTGTGTGAGGATTTGTGTGCATGTTTGAGTATATGCGTGTGTATGTCACTTTTTGTATATACAGTATGTGCGCATGTGTGTATGTGACATACTACTATATGCATGCATGTGTGTGTGTTTGCTAGTACCAGCATCCACTTGCTCCAGTTGTTTTTCCTTACAAAGCACCCCTGTGAGTCGACAGCTTTTATATGTTAATCCTCATTAATATTTATGATTTTAGGGAAAGTGGAGCATATGATTAGCCCATATACTGCATGAAATATGTCAACATCAGTATATCGCAAAAACCATGAACTTCAAACATCTCTGTATCAGTTGTAACTGTACTATTTAGGTAGGCGGTGTTGTTAATATGTAGCTATAGCCAATGGCATGGAGTTCTTGCTCACCACTTTTCCCTTTGTGGTGTTGAACATCACTATTCATTTGCATTGATTCCTCTCCACTCACCTGTAATATAAAATCCTTGAAGTGGGCTGATTGAAATCAATTCTCAGACACTATTTGATGTATTACAGGTAACTCCAACAGCGTCTAGAGTCTGGTTCACAGATGAGTATCAGCTCGGTCTCTTCATAATTGATACAGTACATTTATGTTTCTGTATGAGTTTCCTGATGGCTATCAAGCCCTGTCATTCTGTCAAGCCTGCCTACAGATTTGACCAAATGTGCACCAAATGATACAAATTGGAGTAGCAAATTACTCTGACTCTTAAGCATGATTGGATATTGATGCCGAGCACTGGATCCCAGTGTGTGACCTAGTTCTCATGCTTCATTTCAGAGTCAAACTATGCAATTTATTTGCCTAGCCATCATCCTTATCCAAGGCTACATATGGTGTGTAGCTTATAATTTCACTTGCAAATAGCTCCAACTTCAAGTTCAAACTGAAGTGCCTTCCTCAACAGTAGAACAATAGTGTTCAGTATCCCAATTTGAATTAGCAACTCAGGTTATAAGCCCAAATTCTCTCGGCAGGTTGGTGCATGATGAGAGGGGACCAATCCATTTTGCATAGGCCTCAGATGCACATAACAACCACAACCTCAATTCCACACTGCAGCTGCCTTATACAATGGGGCTTAGAAATGTTAAACTTCCCATTAATGGTATTCGGGCTTCCAGCAAGAAGCACCCCTTCTGGGCATCCGGGTCTGTCCTTGGCCATGCCTCAGTGCTGGCAGTGATTAAAGGAGCCGCTAGACTCATGTCTGGACTGGGCTGCACTGGAGGGACTCCTCCTCCTCCCGCCATGGCCGGATTTTCACCAGTGATTGAAGTCCTGTGTTGGAGTACAGATGGAATACAGATAGTATACAGATAGCACGTGGGAGCCTCCTCCACCATAACAGAATGAGATTTAAACCAAAGCTTCCGCAAGAAACCCTTGGGCAACCCCGCTCTCGCAAAGGCAGGCGTTTGAGCAAAACATGTTCTCAGACAGAAGGGTTTTAAATTTGCTAGCATTCATGAGCTGGATTTTTCTCAGCCAGCTACTTTTTTTTGTGGCTGAACATTTGTACATCAAACAAACATACCTAATTGAGTGTGTTCTCTCTGAGCTCTGCTGGGGAGTTTTCTCACACCAGGTCAGTGAGTTCTGTGAACTTTCCCAGGGTAGGACACAGAAAGTCCTGGGAAAATCATCCATCTGCAAATATTTAAAGACCCCCTAAATGAAGACCCACAAAAGCATTGTCACGATGACCTTACATTTATAGAGGCAACAACCATGATTACTTTATAGATTAAATGTAAACACAAGTATGAAATGTCTTGGAATACAATAATTCTGCCTGAAGAACAGGCAGGGGAGCATTTCTACTTCCATAATACAAGCCATAACTTGTAGCAGTGTTTTAACCACAGTATTTGAATTTCTGCACACTTGCAGAAATGGCACCAGTACAAAAAGAATGGGACCAGATGGAAAGTATGTTAATTTATGTGGTTGTGTGAATTTTGATTTCACCTTGTTGAGGGGAAAGAAATCATGTATTAGCATTTCTGGATTATATTACCGTTAAATAAATAATATAGGGTATAGCATACCAGCTATCTGTGCAATTCGCATGGAGCTGTCCTCACTGAGACATACAGAAGGCTTCCTCTTTCTTAATGCACTGCTTAGAAACATTTAATATTGGCACCATTTTGCAAAAGAGTGGGTTTAATGGTGGCTTTTAATGTCTGAGAGTCATTAAGGGCAATCACGTGTCAGAGCCTCCCATAAAACTGACAGTCAGGAACATGCATTCACTCAGGTTTGTGTGTTTTAAAACGTATTGCGCTTGTTGCATATTGATTTTCGGCTGTGCTGCTGAATTGCAGAAAAAAACCTATAGCTAATCGCCAGTAAACAGCCTTTGTATGGTGTTGTGATGCACAAATCTGAGTCTGCAAAAAAGAGCCATGCCCTTGGAATTAGTTTTGACAAACTGCCTGCAGTTTGGATCCTTCCAAAGAAAATAATAATCAATCATTATCACAGAAACAGTGCAAACTATTTACAATACACTTTCCCCTTCATTTTGAACAAATTTAAGGTCGTTTTTTTTTTCCTACAGCCAGGTATATATTTTGCTGAATGTATCATTGTTGAGTCTTAATGGAAAATCTTATTAAAACTTGGCGTTTGATTGATGTTGGATTGAACGGGGGGCTGAGGTGTCTTCTTAACTGGAAAATTGTGGATTGTTCATGGAAATGGTCTGTGCTGACTACTGAAATGTATTACAAACATGGTGTATACATATTGTATGTAGGGTGATTATTTCCTGCACATTTATTTTGGGAGAGGATAATTAAGATTGCACTGATGCTGCAGGAATTATTATGGGAGAGTGAGGGAGACCCAGGATAATCCAGAATCCACTGTGCTGATAACCTCAGTTTGACGTTATTTTAACTTTGGTAATCTAAGGAATGGGAACTTGCCCCTGTTTTTTTAGTTTTAGTTTTTTAGTGGATTTTCTTTTTAGTCAATGAGTATTTTTCAAGGAAGCGGATTAGTTACATCTATTAATTCCAGCAGCTCATGGTATAAGCTATTCATTCTGGCAAGTGGCAACTAAACACCTTGGTGTCAGTCCTACTTATATAACAGTTTGATCTGAGGAATGCTGAAATTCATATTAAAAGCTCTGAGATTCTGGGAAGTGTTCTAATGGCAGACCCTCTCACCATGGCTCTGAGCCAAGGAGGCTGCATCTGAGATGCAGAGCGGTGCTTTTTAAAACAAAACCAATGTCTACGGTTTGAATTGAGCTGTTGTTAACTCTGCCAGAGTCCATTTTGGTTAGGCTTTTACTTCTATTGGCTGCCATTGCTGAGAATGGGGAAGGAGGGTGAGGTGCTGTTTATATTCCCAAAATTACAGGGGCAAACAAAGCAAATCACACCATGACCTGAGAATGCTGGCAAAGAGGACCAGCCTTCTTTTAAAGAGCCTGGCCAAGGCCCTGGCACATTTAGGAGACATGCGAACCCTGTCAGAGTGCTAAGTTTGCTCTATTGTGTTACTATTTGAAAGGGATATAGAGTATCGTGTAGCTGGGGCTCAACGTCAGTGCACCCGATCTTCTGCAGAGGGGAGACGTCACCTCACCCGCTCTCCCTAAAGCACCGCCCTTCTGCGACCAGGAGCCTCTGGGTGTATTTCAGAAGGGTCTCATTTCCTCAAACAAACATAGAGGAAAGAACCAGCCTGACCATTGCCTCACAGTCTTCCTACAGCGGAGGGTTAGCGGAGAAGAGGTGGATAGTGGGGGGCATTTTTTAATAAGTGAGTGGGAGTCAAGTGTCCCCGATTTTCCTGTGAAGCTGACCGGCCGAAGTCAACCAAGCTGACACACAGGGGAAAACACCTGGCCGGGGGGATAACCAGTGTCAGTCTTCAACCGCGATGGATGGTGCACTTGTTGGCTTTGAGGACGTCTTTTTCTCCAGACGGGGCCTCCTGTGGAACTTGACTTCCACAGCTCTAAGGAGGTGGCATATAGTGAATCCGAGGGCTTTTCACCTGCTGGCCAAACCCAGGTGCATCCCAAGGACCCTGTACCAGGTATGAATGAAACTACTTCAGTGCTGTAGATTGTCAAAGAAAAGTGGTCAGATTAATGGAAGACTGGTCCTCTTTGCTGTAGGTATTGTTAATTAACTAACAGAATGTCATATGTATGAATGGTTCTAAATCACAGTGTGATTCCATGAGACATTTGCCCATCAGCCTTGATGGATTGAGATATTCTGTACTTTCTTCTTTGATATTGATGAAAAAAGATACACTATTACAATCTGACTAATTTTTTCAGTGCTGAACTGAAAAAAGGACTCAAGCTTAGAATTCAGAGGCTGTATGGGGAAAAAACAGCATTTTTTGCCTTGGTTCTGTGTTGCTATGGTTGACTCAAAGGGCTTCTTGACAGCAATGCTTCACCGAGCTGAGGGAACGTGAAAGGATTTCTTTGGCATTTGACTCTTGGATGCTGTTTGCACTGTGTTCTCCAGCAGGCTCTGTTTATGGCCTTCTCTAGTGAAAGTTAAGAGAGGACCATGAAGAAACTCAAATAAACTACTTATTGCTTATTCTGATCAGTTAGAATAACTTAGATCTGTATTTTGTTATTCTTCACAAGGATCTGTTCGCAAGGATAAGTTGCATTGAAATGCTACGTTTCGATTCTTGGCTCAGTGTTCTTCTTCTTTTTTTTAACAACAAAAGGTAATTTTCCATGCAGTGGTTTGCTCTGCAAAATTCGCTTTTATGTTTTATTTAAAATAGGGATTTAGCAAGAAGCCGCAAAACCAAACAACAGGGCCTTTCAGACTGCTACTGCAGTGCATCGGTTTTTAAACAGGTTTCTTTTTTCCAAGTACTCCACCTCCTGGAGTAACAAGAAGTGTGTCTTGTGTCTTGTCCAATTTTCCAGTTCACAGAAGAGCCAAAGTACCCTGTCCTATGCTATCTCCTGTTGTTCTGTATCAGTATGAGGATGCGGGAGGTGGCAGTGATCCTGTTTATAGAAGAGAACACACCCCTGTGTGCCCCATGAATCACATTTACTGAGGCAGATAGAGGCTCAGGTCCCTCTGCTAGTCAGCCATAGGCAGCAAGCCCAAATGCTGCCTTCCTTTCACCCAAATAAACTCTTGTCCATGTCTGTTGATCTGGAATGAGTGCCCATGACTGAATGCCACAGTGTTAGAGGAAAAGGGAAGGAGATACTTATGTCCTGCATCACGGTTTAGCACTTTTGCCTCACAACAAGAAGGTCCTGGGTTCAAGCCCCATCTGGGCCTTTCTGTGTGCATGTTCTCCCCGTGTCTCTCTATGTACTCCAGTTTCCTCCCATAGTCCAAAGACATGCAGGTTAGGTTAATTGTTGAGTTGAAATTGCCCCTTGTTGTACTCCTGGTGTTGACCTTGACCAAGGCCAAGGCAATCGGAGTTGCTCCCCGGGCGCCGTACTATGGCTGCCCACCGCTCCTAAGTAACTAGTTTGGGGTTTGTTGTCTTACAAGGAGGATGGGTCAAATACTGAAGATGCATTTCATTGCCTTTGAAGGCAATGACAGTAAAGTTGAATCTCATCCAGCAGGCAGCAGGTGGAGCTCCCATCACTGTGCAGAGGCTGGGATCAGGAGGGTGGGTGTTCAGCCTGCTCCTCTGCGATCAATGCAATCAAACCTGACTTAACGAGAGAAGAATGACAGAGTAAAAGGGTCTGGACTTGAAAGAAGGCTCTGTCACTTTGGCTCTCCCCCATCAAGGTCATACAATGTCAAGCAGCACACATGAACAATATTCCAGCAGTAGCTATGACTTGTTTCATTAACAATGAAGCTATACAGCAGGATGGGCTTTATAAACACACACAAAGCTTCCTCCTGAATATTCAATGAATGTTTTTCTCTACAACAAACCATTGCAGAATTCATTTCTCTGCTCTGTGCAGGCCTGTATGCTGGCAGAACGCTTGGACGGTATATTCAAATGAGTACCAGACACGCGTAGCCACAATGTTAATATATTCACTACATAGGTCAAACTACTCCAGATGATGATGTTTGCATCTCTTCCACCGTGTCATGATCTGTGTTTCATGAAAGACAGCTCTGGAGATTATTCCCACGTAGTTCAGTATAGGAGAATGTGGTTGGCCAAAACCCAAGGTTACAATAACAAATGCAGAGGATGCTCTGAGGCGAAAGTCGAGGAGAACATCAAGGGTGGCCATTTCCGTGCAGGCAGGCCCTGCGCTCCTGTGGGGACAGGGTTTGCATGAGCGTGGTGCTGCAGGGCGTGCACACACAAAGGGAGGAAGCAGTAATGAGCAGGCCTCAGGGCGGAGACCTCATCAACAGAGGATAAAGGTCAGAGTTTCAGTCTGGGGGGTGAAGGAGAATTCCAAGGCAAGCAGTGCATTTAGCCATCCATTTTGTGTTATTAGCTGGGCTAATGGAACCGCTAGCCATCCTTTCCTGGCACGCGTCGCGAGACTAGCAGGCCTCGTGGCTACCATTCAAAAGCCTTAACATGCAGGCTGTCTGGCATTATACGCCTGTCCACGGCAGGTCGCAGGGGACACTCCAACCTGCCTTGCAAACCAACCAGACTATTCCGTTCAAACAGCTTTGTTCTTTCTCTCTCACTAGATCTCTTAATCCGCCAGATATTCGCCATGAGGAAAGCTCTAAAGTCCTGCTAAACTTTGCTCTGGGTTGGTTTCTTCTGTCTTTGAGCAGAACAGAACAAACAGAAATAGCTGGAGCCTGTTTAGACAGGGCACAGTCGTGATGAGGGCTGGGATTCTGACTGGCCCAGTTTTAACCTTGCATGAGCAGGCGGCTTCTTGACACCAAATGGCTGATGTGCCAAGACGCTTATGTCTGGGTATGTTTGCCAGACACAGGCCTCTGTGGGACTGCTTCAGAATCATAATATACGGGCCTCAAGGAAACCACACCACGCTTCCTGCATTCTCCCACAGCTTAAAAAAGTGTTTGCCCACAGGTCCCTTATAGCATTGCCATCGAAGGGCTTTGTTTTACAGGATGACCCCATCCAGCCCATAATTGCTGGGCGTTGTTGCGAGGGTTTGAGCACGGAGGTGCACCATCTGTGGAGAGGAAGAGGGGGCAGGCAGGGAAAAGCAGGCCTGGAGCAGCTGCATTCACCAGGGGCCCTGTCTTCCTCCCCCCTGCTCAAGTCTCCAAAAGACAGGATTTCCTGTGTAGGGATAGGGGAGAAACACATGCAGGAGGCCAGTGCTTGTATCCCACTGTGTCTCGGCGTGGCCATGTTCCCCCACTGTGATGCTGGCCCTTAAAACACGTCTGTCAAATTGAATCTGTGAGGGACTGTGTAAAGCGCAGTTAATTCACTGCCATCTTAATCTCTACTGTGTGTCTTACCTGATTTCCCAGACTGCACAGTTAGAGTTAATTATTTTGAGACTTCCTTACTCTGCACTCCGAGACACTACTGTATATTAGATTAAATCTGTCAAGATTTACTCGGAGAGCAGAAATGTTTTTCGGTCACACTGTAGCTTGTGTAATGAAACACATCCTGCTCCCTGAGATCCGGTAGGATTTTGTTTCGGGCTCTTCCTCTCTCCCTGGCACGGATTCTGCTCAAATGTATATTGGTAATCTTTATAAGAGAGGTCATTTAAATGCTTTCTGATGTACACACATATGTATAAAGACATGTTTGTACTGCCAAAGATATCCAACTTTAGGTTGTGGATATTCACTGTAAGATCCTTCCCATCAAGAACAGATGAGGCTAGGTGACTAGTGGCATTTGCACTAATTGCAACTGTTTGAGTTGGAGCAAATATCACACTTTTTGTTGATAGACTTCCATGTGGGAGGAATAATTGGTCCCTAAAGTCTCTTGGCCAGTAGAAAGGATTCCACTGGTATCCGCTGCTGTGTGAGAACGGCTGTTTCTCAGCAACAGTCCCCTGCTCCAGAGCCAGGGGAAGCCACATGGACCACCCCAACTCCACAGAGCACCACAGCTGAAACAGGCCCCGTACATGGCCCAATCCAAAATATCCCCATGGCCCACTACTGTCAATGTCCTTCCAGGGTTCGATTTTCTCAGGACAGGATGTGACTGTTTCTGAGAGTTTTGAGTGGGTGACCGGATGAGAAACGCACATCTCTCTCCTGAGTTTCACTTTGTTGTTGTATCATTCATCACTAGCCCCTCTGCACCCCCTCACTCCCCACCCCCCACTTTTATGTGCCTCAGTCTTTCCTGCCCAAAAAATGGAATCCCAATTCTTTAATGACAATAGCAGAGGATATTGTGATATTAAGACTCATCCACTACCCCTGTTTTACCCCCCTTTAATAAATCACTGTTAGCGTTAGCTGGCTTGACAGCAGTGGGGATTGTTTTTGGCAAGGCACTGCTCTCCTCAAGTTTATCAGCATCAGCTTCTAGAGCTGTGAGAGCCCGATTCGTAGAGGTAGTGATGTCACTTTTCCAATTAATAGTCCTTGGTAATGATGGGAAACCACAGACCTTCTGAGCTCAGTGATAAACACCATGGCAATAAAAGCAGACCAGACATATTACAGCAGACATTGCATAAACACTGCTGTCCACAGAATGCATCAAAACCAATTGGCTTTTCCTCACAGTATTTCAATCAGAGATGTAGGATTTTTGTAAGCAGTTAATAACTGCAGGAACAAATTAGGAATTTTGATCATGAATGAACTATGGCAAAATGCTGTTTTTGAGCTACAGCCTGGTTGAAACTTAGATATTTGCAAAAGAGCAACGCTAAACATTTGAACTTTCATGTCAAAAATGTATTTTCAGAAATGTATCCCACAAAGGGTTCCACACATTTCTGGTTGAAGTGAGGAAGGCTATGGATTTCATACTCAGAAACGGGCACAGTGGAAAATTAAATGGCTCCTGAAAATATCTGTGCATTTGTATAAAGTGGGTTTTCAGGGAAGGCTGTTCCGGAGAGGCACATCGATGAAGGATGTTGTAAGTATAGGACAGGTGTAAACATGCGATTGGGAATTCCAAATTCCGAAGGATTAGAATGATAAGAACCACATGGAAAATTCTCACATTCCAGTGGTTTTAATTTCCCCCAGAATCATCCCGTACACCTTTCAAGGGCACCAATACACGCATGCCATGGGAAGTCTCTGCAGTGATGCCCCACACTCTGCCCTCACGCTTTACTATCATTTACTCATTGTCAGACATAAGCTCCTTAGCTGCAGCTGAAATCTCATTCCGCTGGTAATGTGAGTGTGCCAAGCAACCGGATGAAAATTCACTCAATTATTTTCTGACACACTTCAAGGTCCAGGTGACTTACCACAAGCTGTGTATTTTTGTGTTTTGCTTCATGCTATAGAAATCATCCAGACTTATGTTTTTTTACTCAGATGTGAGACAATGGAGTTGGCCCCATTTATGCAGAGACCACTGTGCCAGTCTTATGGGATGAGGATATCCATATACAAAATTATGAGATAAGCCTCAGCTGGGTTGAGTCCAGATTTTCTCTGCGGCAGGGATGCCATCCATATTGTAAATCTTGGGGGATTATCCCTGAGACAGGTGATTATATCAAATACAAACTGAAATTTTGTTAAATAATTTGAGGGAAATTGTACTTTTCACAATTTAATCGACCTAGCATTTATTGGGCTTTTGAATTCTCAACTTCAGAGCAAGATCATCCATGTGAAGGCGCAGATTAAGACGTATCTTATTCTTGGTATTGTCCATTCAGATTATATTAGTTTTCAGTTTTTAATAGCATTGATTATTTTGCCGTTTTAGTAAGTTGACCTTATTAATGCCACCAGACCTATCAACAACTGGTAGGTCTTTTAAACTATTAAAGTGTAAGTTATGAATGTCATGGGACATGAACCCACCATCCTTTGAATCCATCTTCACTCAGAAAATACCTGGGATATATCAAGGATGTGCTTGCGTAGAAGATGTAGAAACAGCTGGTATGGAGCTCTGTGACACTCTGGCTATAGCCTCATACAGTTGCATGTGACTACAGTGTGCCAGAGATGGCAGGAGGTGCACTTAAGTGCACAAAACTAAAGCAGCAGGAGCCAGAAGTCTGAAGGTGTCAGATCTCAGCCATTGATTTCCCAGGGTCCCACGGGGCACCGAGGGGCTGGGGGAGAGAGGTTATTTCTCTCCATTACATCTCAACCGGAGGTCACTGTGAGGGCCAGTTGGAAGCCAGCACGAAGCACGGCCGCTTGCTCCCATCATCCGCGCCATCTCGGCAGCACAACGTGAGGTCTCTGGTTCCCTGTGAGAGCAGTACATGGCAGCTCGGCCGGAAGCCATCAGCCAGCGCTCACCGGGTCGAAGGTGGTGGCGTCTGCGATTTGCTGAGACAAATTTGCTACAAATTTCACCTGGATGCTGTGGCTGACAGGGGACAGGAGGACACATCTCAGCGCCTCATAATGGTGGCTCTGAACATAACGAGATTATAGGCATATGATTATAGTTATAATCACACATACATAATCTATTTGTTAGCGCTATGTGCACCAAACTCCCCACTAGTTTCCCATCACACAGTTCCCATTCTGCTGGTCAGACAGAACAATGTGCCTACATCAGAGCTACTAACCCTTGGGATTGAAGTTTAAGTTGCACACTTATTCTTTATATATGAACCATGCTTTTACCTTATCCTCCAAGGTAAAGCAAAATGTTCATTTCAATGATGTATGCATAATTCAGAGAGCTAACAAAATGAATAAGTAAATGCATAACACAAGGCAAACAAGATTTGAAGTATGATCGAGCGTTCATGTTAAATGTGCCTCTTCGGAATAGAAAAAAGAGTGTTATTGTTTCACATGGTATAATCAATGTGCGTAAGTAACAAAACAAAATGGGGGAATAACATGACATAGAATATAAAAGATAACAACATTAAAAAGAACAAGACAAGGGCAGGGACAAAAGCAAACATTATATGTGTATGTTACAAATTAGTGAAGTCATATTTGTACAATGTTCCCAATTTTATATTGTACTCCGACATGGGTGATCAAATCATTCATATTTGGCTGCCAATAGCATTTGGAGATGGCTAAAACAAGCAGATGACTGACAACATTTTACATTTTCTATGGTATATCCTGTGAATTAACTAAAATAGCCTTCCCTCAAGTGGCTCTCATATGGTATATTGCGAAAAGGGGGAATTCCATGTTTAATGTTTCTCTTCCAATGGTCAACATGAGAGTATGCCAAATGAAAACAGATATAATATTTGGATTCATATCCTACAGCAGCAATGAAAATGTAAATCAATGTTAACTGCTCCTTCATTTTCTGCAGAATATTGTGAACAGTTCATTTTGTATGATGTATGGCATGTCCTGCTCAGGGCAGCTGGAGTGGAGTGTGCTGGCCAGTGACTTGTGTTTTCAAGCATATCAGTCAGGGAATATCCTCTGCCTCAACTTCCAAATAATCCGTCATGTTGGAAGCCAAGACATTCATGTGCCAGGGAATCTCTCCCCAGCTGAGCATTGGTGAATTTTTATTTTTTCTAATGGCAACTGGAAATTTCCATGACTGTCTTACCACTAGAACCTATGCACACTAAACATTTCTGTGACTAGTTTTTGAATCTACTAAATTAAGTATTGAAACTCGTGGTTTCCTAACATATATTCAATAACGGCAAAACAGGGTCAACAGTAAGCTTTGCCCTTCCAAAATAAAGCCTAGTATTGTCTGGATTGCGCATGCTAGAGCAAACTAGACATGTTGAAATCCATGTGAGGCTATATTTCAATGAGAAACAAATTACTTCCCATCGGTCTTCTTCCAGTTGGTAAATACCATATGATAATGTACAGTACATGTGTTTTAAAATTCATAGGGAGAATAAATGTCATGAATATTATTATGAAATATTTCACAACCTTATGTGTAAAATGGATGTAAAATAATCTTCCCTGAGAGATCCAAGCGAAAAAGTCACAGTACAATCATGGGGATTTTACTGATTGTACAGCGGTTTAAATACCTCCGGCAGATGATGAGATTGCAATCCTCTGAACTCGAGTGTAAAAACAGGGTTGAATGTAAAAAGGTCAAAGGGTGTTATTGGAGCATTTTAATACCACGGAATCAAATGAAAACAGGAAGCTTTTCCTGACATGCACATGACAGGAGCCTCTTTGACTCCTTGCTCACATTGTGAAATAGGGTCACGTCTTTAGACAAATTATTGTTTACACACTAGCCGTTCTCTATTTGCCCTGAACGTGCCAAAGCCGCTATAAGTGTAAAGCAGTGAATGAGAAATGAGCTTGGACCAGCCTTCAGTGCGCATTGACTGCATCATGCCTCTCCAGAGAATTGAAGACTGCTATTTATTTGTGTATTATAAAATAATGCATTCGTGCATAGCCTTTCAGCAGCAGGGTTGTTGAGTAAAAAACAACAGGAAATATGATTTGTTTATGACATTGGATTCATATTTATTGTGGGTGCATTGTAGGGGAAGCACAGGCATTAGGTACTGGAAGGCAGTGGAATTTGTTTTCCCTTTTACCATGATCAGAATATGGAATCACCAGATTAAGTTACAGCAAGAGTGGATTTTGCATGCAAAGAAGCTTCAAAATGGATACAATGAAAACAGCTTCAGACGATTCTTTATCACTCTTTGGTGGTGACTGCATGATCAGAACTGTACTGTGTATTCCATATTTGGATTTCAACAAAGAAAGTTTCTGAGAAAAACAAGGAAGAAGTGACAAGAGTGGATGAATGCAGCCGGTATTCATTCAGTCTCCAGGGTTCTCTATGGAGTGAGGCCTAGTCCTTCTCCCGTCTTGTCCCACAGTATTGACTAAGGTCTGCTAGAGTCTCCACACCTGTGTTGGCTCAAGTCTGTATGGGAATGGGGAATAACCACACCTGTGTTGGCTCAAGTCTGTGTGGGAATGGGGAATAACCACACCTGTGTTGGCTCAGGTCCGCAAGGATGGATAGTTACAGCCACTAAGCCTATCCTGGGGACTCCTCTGTGGTGAAATACTGGCTTGGTCTAGTCTGTACCTTGCACTCTGAAAGTATTGCATATTTTGTCAGATGAAGGACACAAAGGTCTTTCTCTGCCTAGACTTCTGAAAGAGATTTCAGAAATTTCTTTTCGGTTGATTTCCAGACAGTTGCAGTTCCACAAGATGCCATTATATTACTAAATGAAGTGAGAAACCAATCAATCTGTTAACAGTGTCTCGACAGTTATGTGTGCCTGATGAAAAGACCAATAATGAACAGAGCTCCATGTATAAATGCAGATTAAAGTCAGATGGTTATGCGGCTGAAAGGAGTAGAGGAAGATATATAGTGCTCATCAAGGTCTCCTTTAACTGCATGGCATAGAGATCGTTAAACATGAACAGAATGAATACTGAATTACTGTCTCACTATATATTGAAACTCATTTGGAAAGGCCCAATGGTGCAAACACCACCAAATGAAACCTACTGTAAATTGTCTAGTGTAAAAGTTTGTAACTTTGTACAACAACCCCCCACACCCCACACACAGACATACCCACTCACATCTACTGCAGGCATGCGTATGGATACCCTTCTCCTTGGCTTAAGCCTCAGCCAATGTTGGAGTAATGAGCTTTTTTACTCAGCATTGGGCAGCAGCCTATATCACTAATTACATCACCCTTAAGTCTGAGATTGGAAAGCAGGAAACCGGACCCAAATATTACAGAGCAGTGATGCAATAAGCCTGGTAGGCTTTAAATAGCCATAATGTGAACCCCACCAGTACATCATGCATGTGCACAGCTATACCCCTCATACTGTACACTTTCAGCACAGTCACACAAACACACATTTAGCAGTCATATGCTGACATACAAATGTGCATAGCTATGTAGCTAGTGGTAGTTCAGATACACTGTGTTTGTCTTTTCCACAAATTGTTCCCTGTATAACTCAGTGTGTATGGAGCAAATCATTCTTACCAATTTGTTCTACCTGTCAGTCTGCATGCAGTACTGTCTGTGTGCTGGGGGTTTGAGAGAAGACAGAGAGTTAAGCAGCAAGCTGAAAGTGCTGCTTCCAGTCAGTGTTGGCTGCGGTTGGTTGGATTTTATTTGTAATGCAAAGGTATCTGGTTAGCCAGCTGCCGTGTGTGCTTGCACGTGTATGCGTAAGTATGTGCAGGTGTGCATTTTTTGTCTATGCTAGGCATGAATGCCTGCCTGTGCTTGCGAAGGTTGGTTGAAATGAAGAAAACAATCTGATGCGGCCTCTGCTATTTTTCTGCTTCCTCTCATTTGGAAATCTCGAATGGTAACTCAAACAGGCACCGTACAATTACATTAGATCTTCCAGACATACTTCCCCCTGAAATTTGCCAAATATCCGACTCCGGCCCCACCGTTTCCTGGCTCTTTCCACACACCTTCCCTCCAGTCTTGGTCTCTGAGCTCTGAGCGAGGGGAAACAGCAGCTTTGTCATGCGTATTTAAATATGAAAAGGTAGTGGAGCCGGTTCCGATCCTGGCCAGGGCAGAAATGAAACCCAGAGCGGCTCACAGTTTGAGGTGGAACTGTGGGAAGCTCCCGTTTCATTAGGGCCCTGTGAAAACTGCAGAGTCGGCTCAGCACTGGAGACCGAAGAAATAACGGAGGATAAAAGAGCTCTGTCACATTCTATAGGCTGCCTGTCACGTCCTCTCCCAGGGCCCAAATGTCCATTAGTGAGATAACCTCAGCATGGGCTGGGAAGTCTGTGCTTTGAGAGGTTTAAAAGAGCACTCTGTCTCAAATGGAGGGGGACTACAATCTGCAAGCCGGTCGCCATGTGTGTATATTATGTTTTTAGGGCATCACTTAAGGCACAGCATTCTTGCCCTCTTTCACTTAAAGTGTAATTTCATTGCAGGTCACGACGTGATGTATTTTGGACCGACACACATAAGCATAGGTTTCTTTTCAACTTTGGGGGGAGACACACTGCTGGACCACCTAAAAGTAGAAGAAGATGAGGATTGAAGATGAGGGAATTCCCTCATACAGACCAATAATCCTTTGAGCAAAATACATAATGTAGCCTGCTTGCATTTGGGAGGAGAGGAACTTCTACAAATAGTCAGATTTTGCTGACTATTCAGCTGTTTGGGTTGTTAATTGGGAGTTTAAGTACAGTGAGGGTCAGCCAGGATCCTTTATGTGGGGAGGATAAACACCCAGCCAGAACAGATATTTATTTGGCCCTTGTTGCTGCAGTGCTGAGTGGATGCATAATGATACCTGCAGAATTTATTAATAGTCTACAGAGCGTCAGAGTACCTCTACTTTACATTCTGGGCATTGACAATGTGTTGCATCTGGATCGCAAAAGTAAATCCCACCGGTCCTATACTGGACTCTTATGCAGAGTCAGGGAAATCTCCCAAGCCTGAGAGCTATAGCTTTGGCTATTACATCAGCCTGGGTGGGAAGAAGGGAAGAGAAGAGTTTACACATTACATTGGGACGGCATTAGCTCAGGCGGTAAGAGCGGTCGTCAGGGACTCAAAAGTTGCTAGTTCAATCCCCTACCCTGGGTGTGTCAAAGTGTCCCTGAGCAATACACCAATCCCCTAATTGCTCCCAATGATTTGGTTGGTGCCTTGCATGGCAGCATTTTGCCATTGGTGTGTGACTGTGTGTGAATGAATAAATAAGAGGTACTAATTGCTTACGTGTCTGTATACTGGTAATAAATGCCGGGGGAGGTCCGATGCTATCCCTGTGAAGCATACTGCAACTGTGTGAGGGTTGCAGGGCAGGATCCAGGTTTGATGACTTAAAATCTGAACTTTCCATAAGATATTTTCTTCATATTGGCCACAAAGAGTAGTATTTAAAATAAATTTTGTCTGTGTGATGCTAGTGTGTTTTTTTTTTTTCCTACTGGGCTTGACATGGCCGCAAAAGGAACAGCATCCCCACTGCTTCTATTTACTGTCACCATAAACCAAATGGATTTGGGGAAGAGACAGACACGCCACTGTTCTCGGCTGCCTAAGTGCTGACATTCTAGCCGCGTTGTCAGTATCGGGTTGTCACGGAAGGAAATGCATACCACCTTGCTATCTTCGCTTTTGGCCTCACCGTTTCTGTTTTAGAAGCACCTGGGGGGTTTTGGGATTCCATTGAGATCTGGGAGTGAACTGTAGGGCAGACGCATGGCCTTAAATGCTCCCTGCAGCTCTCCCTGGCATCTCAAGAATCTGCCAAGCAGAAGGAGCTGGCAGCAGCTCCTTAATGTCCATGCTCAAGTGCCATTTTTACTTTTGTCTGGGAGAAAAAGGGTCCCATTTGCCCAAGTAAATTTGTAAGTAATTGGAGGCAAGTAGTTTACAGCACAAGTCAAGACATGGATACAATTCCTCTTTTCAGTGGCTGTGAGTGGAATTTGATGTCCGAGTGGTTAAAGATTTTGTGAAACGCCATTGGTTTGGGCCCATTTCCCAGAACGGGCAGTTAGCACACAAGCGTTATGTACCGGATAAGGCCACACTTATGCGCATTGCCTTTATAAAATGGAAGAAGAGTTCCTAAACTTGGGCACAGTATGGAGTATAAAATTTGGGCTTGTAAGCCTACTGGCGCAGGTTCAAGTCCTGGGCATGATTTCTACCGTGCCCTTGAGCAGGGTGCTTAAGCTGAATTGTTTCAATGGCTGCATAGTAAATGCATCGCATTTAAACCCCAGTTATGGACATTTGTAAAGTAATGTGTAAGTGAAGTCGCAAACAATGCGAGTTTAAGACTGCACCGCTACACTGAGCGCAATGTATGAATGCACACGCTGCACTGCACAGCAGTCTGCTCCACTGACTCAGATTTCTAACCTAGAATCTGCGGATGTGTGTGGCCTACATACAAGGCCTGGATAAAAATAGGCCCCAGCGAATAAGCACAGAAAAAGAAATAAATTAATAAAGCCACATTGCTTTGAGGAGTAATCTGTCAGCCCTAACCAGAATAAATCTTGGGATTGAGCAGTATGATGTCATTGGGTCCTAAAATCAAATGTGTCCTGGGGAGGAGGCAGTGGAGGAAGACAGGGATGTTATCCAGGGGATTTCAGTATGGTGCTGCTGTGCTATATCTTATTGACTCAGGGTCAAAGAGTAAACTAATCCCAACAAGTGAGTAGATACTGATAGCACAGTCAATACCACTCTCCACACCCCCCCCCCCCTTCCTTCAAAAGAACAATCCCCAACATGTATACTGTGTGTGACAAATCTTTCACAGATTTGCCAAGTCATTTTCTCCTCCACATAAGTGTGACCTCTGGATCTTTTTTGTAAAGGAGAGCAGCCGGCAAAAGCAGACAGAGTTAGGTAGGTGAGATTACAGTAAGGAAACTAATCAAACCACATCAAATGGGGGGATTTGGACATGAGTTGCTGGTTGGCTCACCTATGGTCTGTCCACATTTTAGCCACTCTATTTAGCTAGCTTAAATGCACTTAAGTGAAACGGTCTCCTCATTTGTGACGTTTGTCTAAAATAGTTGTTCTAAAACAGTATACAGCTCTGAGCCTTCAACGTAGTGGTTACCATTCTCAGTTGCTATGCAACAAGCCACACTCAGAGGCAAATTAATCCAAAATTCTATTCAGTGAAACGTTACAGCTATGTCACCTCATTTTAACATATTATTACCCTTTAACTCGGGGTGATAAGATAAATAAGCTCAAATGTTTCCCAAAAGCGTTCACATGCAGAAGCAGAACAAAGATGGTGGAATTTCCAGAGCTTGGGATGCACAGCACTGAGCCATGGGGGACCATCTGACAGAGAGCAGCATTAATCTGTTTTGACTACCGAGGAATACTGCTCTCTATAAATACACTCTATGGGGACTGAGCCATGGAAAAGGGGGGACTTTGGTTCACAACACTTCCCCTGCAAAGCCTAGGCCCTCTCCAGATCATTGTGGATGCAAAGCACCCTGGGATACCTGCGTTAAGCCCTTCTTTTACTACCATTGGATTTGTGTGTAATCAGTCTACAACATGTGAGTGCATGTAGTCACACACATTATGGGCTATCCTCTTGAAGAACCTGAAACATTATTTGTGCTCATGTTTAAATGTATTCATCGCCCTCATGGCTCTACTTGCTGTGGTTTGCCATGAGACAAGGTTAGTTGAAGGGTCATTGCTATCTGCAACAGAGTTGAGAAAACTTTAATTTACACATGGCTTCTATATAGCAGTCGGGTAGACAGACCTCTGGTGGTCTGCAGTGATTATAATATCACCTCTGCTCTGTTGTGCTTGGAGGAGAATAAAGGCTATGCCCTGAGGTCCTTATATTTAATTTAGGAAACACTTGGACCTGTGAGTAGGCCTGAAATGAAAGTGTCATAAAATAAGACAAAGGGGAAAACTGGCTCTGAAAATATCTCGAACTCAAGCTTGAGTATGAAATACTCAATGCTTTTTTTCTAACTGGCCCTAAGTGGAAACACATTGCTCTTACACAGACACATACAGTAGTGTGCTACATATTTGTTTCTGGACATTATCAGGTCTTTTACAGGAATTATTTTCATAACAAGCAATCAAACTGAAAGATACATTTCTTTTTTTAATTTATAAAAACATTCCCTGTCACTATATTCACTTGTGTGCAATGCAGTAAGTCCTGTATCACTAAGTGACAATTAAAATCCATCACAGCCAGGAAATATCAGCAGTGGTCAATGGTATTCAAAGAATCAATTTCCTGTGTTAACTAAATAGCTAGCCATTGTTTGTTTAGTAATAAAGTTATGGAAGCACTACTTTGGGGATCCTTTTTCTTAGACCACAGGAAGCCCAGTTTGTGAAAGAGCTATGATAGAACTAGTTGTGTTTGTAGCAATGTAGGAAATCTGCTTTAGGAAACCAGAGGCTTCATAAACTGCGATACCTCTGGTAATCACCAGAGTTCACGATCTTCAGGGGGAATGTTAATCCCTCGTCCCCTGGGCGAGGGGGAAACAGGAAGAAGGAAGAGGGTGTCACTTGGCATGCAATAGCAAACATGGTAGGAGTCTCAGGTAGCGAAGGGGCAGTGATCCTGTTAGAATTTTCTAAGTAATTCTTATTATAAATACCAACAGGCCGTCCTCATATTAGTGGCTTCTAAAATATAGTGTAAGTCTGCATTTAATAATCACAAGCTGTTATTGACCCCCCTCACTCACATACACATACATACTGTATGCACACACACAGCGTGAGCTGTCTTAATGAAACTAGATTTAACAGCAGCCCTGAGACTCACAGATTTTATTCCCTTTGTGGAAATGCATAGTACCTTTATCCTTTTTGGACTTCTGCATTTCATTTATAAAATAACTCATAATTGACCACTGCTGTGGGGGGGTCAGGGGTGAAGCCTTCTGCAGCTTGCATCAATTACATGGCCAGTGTTGTTTATGTTGTGCAGACCCAGAATAGGTTACATTTAAACCTTTCCCCAACCCTCCATATCTCTCTTGGCAAGCTACAGACATAGCCTTTTTCTTGTCACCAAGGAGACTGAGAAACCTTAACTCAGCGCATTCTCACTAGAAGCAGTAGTCTCCAATGGGGAATCTTGCTGCCGCTGCTTTACATTACTGTGGAAAGCTCTGGGGCAACCACACATAAATGCTTCTTGTCTGCCCATAAATCTCTTTGATTATACAAGGTATCATCGCTTTTGTTATAAGGCAAACTCATTCCCCACCCTTTGCAATCACTCCCCCAACCTCTCCTCCCCCCAGACACAATCCTGGTCTTGCTATTCTCCTGTACTGTATGTTGAGGCCAACCCCTCAAAACGTTTTTGTCCATTACTCAGTTTGGGGATTTGTTTGACATTTAGTAGCCCCCTTTTTGATTCTAAAATCAACCACCCCCACCCCTCGCCGCCAAGCAGAAACATGTGGACCTGGACATTCCCATCCATTCCCGACTGCCCTGGTGCATGCTGGGTTTCCTGGGTTCAAACGGTCAGCCTCCCAATCCTTTTTTTTTTTTTTGTGAGACAACGAGAGCCTTGTGGTGACGACCCACATACCAAGAAAGCTGCCAGTAAGGGCAAAATATAAAAAAATACAGACAAAAACACACAGCAACAACAGTGTCACACTTCCAACAACTGCACTTTGGTAACCAATGTTGTACACACCATAAACTACACTAACAGTTCATACAGCAAGTGCAGCGCTGTTTTTGGCAGGAGGTGAACCTGCTGATTAATGTAGCTACTCTCACAGCTGAAGGACGCTGGTATAAACATCTAAGACAGTGTCTAGGGCATCATCAACCATCCCTACAGTCCCTGATTAGGATTTAAAATATTTGGTTTAAAGACAGGAACATGAATCTCGTCAGTGCACTGCAGTAGGTTGTAGGTTTGTTTGTAGTTTCATCTATGTCATTTAAAATCCGAAATCTGTTCATCATGCATATATATAACTGACCATATATCACTGTACCTGCAAAGCTGGTTATCTACATTTTGTTAACTCGAGCTTTGTCATTTCTGGAAATAACAACACAAGACATTTTCCTGTCTGAGACACAAACAGCTCAGCTTCTTTGTTCCACTATTTTTCTGTATTACCTCAAATAATTGCTTTGTCATTTATTACAAACTCAGGACTAATTGTCTGACTTCAATAAATAAATATATTTGTAACTAAATTTAGTGTGATTACAATATTTCACATACGTCTGTGTAGGCTACATTTGGATTTTAAAGCATGGCTAAAACGCAAATTGAGTTTTTTAAAATAAATTACATCAACTCATGATAAAAACATCAAATACCTTGGGTAGGTTAATCGATTATGTGGGGGAATTATTCGCCATTACAGCTTCCAGTGATGATTGAACCAATACACAGAGTTTGGAAAAAACAAGACAAAATATTTCATTGCGGTCTGAAGAATGGTTCCGGATGCTGGAGGATTTTAAAAAAATGTTGTTCGTTTATATTCTGGACATCTATTTGCAACACAGGCTATATTAAATGTAACTTTCAAATAATATAAAAATTGAGATTTCATTGCCATCATTTAAGAACAAACACATGGTTGCGTGCTGTAGAATATACACCGCAGCATGAGCTAATAATAATTAAATGTTTAAACGTTTTACAATTAAAATGCTGCCATTGTGAACGCAGAAAAATAGGTCTCGACGCACTGAAGGAGAGAGGAGAGGAGACGTGCGAGTGTATTAGAAAGAAGCTTTTCCTTGACGATTTTGACTTTGCTCTGTAGCTCCAGATGTTAGTAGGATGTTCCCCGACTGCCTCACAGCGCACACCCCGTCTTGCTGTGTGTAAAGGTTGTGGTTTCACATGACCCAGCGTCAGAAGTAGCAGGATATGCCCCCCCTTCTTTCTCTCATCCCTTCCCTTCCCCCATATCCAGCCTCGTTTCTCTCATTCAGGATTGTTTTCTTCGGCACGTGAAATGTTTAAGTAATAAAGAAGGAAACTAATCCGAGACCGGTGGATAGTTTTCGTCTACATAGCGGCGACTGATCCCCTCGGATATTCTCTGATGGTATGTTCTCTCTTGCTGCGTGTTTCTAACATTTCATCTCCTCGCCGGTGTCACTCGGGGAAGAAGAGGGGGTCGATTGATGACAAGGAGCTGTTTTGGATATCGCCTGTGCAGCGCTGTTCCGTGGACGAAGGTCCCAATGCTCTTGTGAAAAGCGAGTTTAAACCGGGAGATGGGATGCCTTGATGCTGTGGTCAGCTTTGTCGCTTGCAGTGAGTGAAAATAGAGGGAAGGGCTGTGTCCAGCGGAGAACGCCGGCTACAATGGCATGGGTGCTGCTGTCCTTCTAGGCCAGAAGCAGAGCCTCTCGACTTGGGTTTTTATGCAAAGCTAATACGCTGGGATTAATTAGCGGTCAACCGAATTAAACCGCGCCTTCTTGGGATTTCATGTTGGAGACATTCTGAGATTTAAAAGGTAAGATCATGTTACATCCATTTTTCGTTCAGTAGAAATAGAAATCGCTTAGCATATATTTCTAGCTCGTGCTACCTCTTGTAAAGTTATCATGAGAAACACAGGATTTACACTGAGCATTCTGGCATGGCTGCTGCTACAGGATGTAATGTTAGCTCGCACGCTTAGATGTAGCCTATGCTACAGTCGAACAGCAACGAACGAACGGAATAGAAAATGAGCTATCTGAGCATTTCAGTAACCGTCTGTCCAGTAGAGGCAGCCAATCGCTATCGTAATAATGCACTCAAACTTGTCGTGTATCTGGACAAAAGGGTCTAGCAGAGAAATTAATCCAAGGAATTTTGTTCAAATGCAAGAAAGTCCTTGATTAAGTTGGTTTGCCGGGAATGTAACTAGTCGAGTCTGCTTGTGTGCAACGTCGATGTAGTGCGTGGCACAGTACTACTCGGTATATGACTGCAATGTTGCTTGACATTTGTAACTGTAGTTGCGTGTCAGCTATTTCATGCATAGTTTAAATTTGTGTTCTGTATGCGGGGAACTGTACATTTCAACAACAGGGAATATAGTTTAACACAGCAGATTTTGTAGACTACACTATCTCATGATGCCTATAATTTGGCTTATAATGTGCGGTGGCATCATGAACTAGATTTAACCTGTCAAATCAACTGCTGCCATTTCACTTCTGCATTGTAGTCTTACATTGCAGGTTTCATAAGAGGATTATGAGGTTTTGCCTGCTCTAGTTAATTAGTATGTTTTTACTAGGCATTTGAAAAAACACATCTATATTTTCAGTGGAGTCTGCAGAAAATAATAGGGTGCAGGAAATCAGGCCAAAGCACTTATCACAGAGTTAACAAAAATTATAATGCATTTGTCTGCTCACTCCAGAATCCAAACTAAACCTCACTGACTCTTTCCTGCAAGGGCAGGTGACTTTTCTGAGCACTGGACAGTTTCTGCATTGCAGGGCATGTGGGTCAGAAGGTTAAGGTTGCAAGTAATGATGTATTGCCCACTTCAGTTTGCAGACACATTGCTAAACCTCACCCCTTGAAATTTGTGAGCATCTTCTTAGGCTCTGGAGTGGACATGTCCACATTCTCTGATCTCCCTTTCAAACGTTTAAGTCATTGACATACCGTGTTATACGAGTTAAACCGTTCACTTGTTCCTGAGGAAATCCAGACAGTCCCTACCTGCTCCAGATACCTTAAAATAACACCTCTCGTCAACCCCTTAATTTGCACTCGTGTTGTTGGGTTGACCATGCAAGAAGGGGAAGAGCCTACAGGTGATTCCCGCTTTAGCATTGCTCTCTGGGCTCTCTCTGTTTCTTCCCCAGTGTTTGTTGCCCTGAATGGGTGGAGCTAGAAGGGCTCTGCACAACTCTGCCAAATTCCCCAGGCTGCCCCTTACTTTGAGAACACCACTTCACATGTCAGAAAGACTCAACACAATGTGTCGTGGCCTCATCAAGTTTTGCAATGTGCTATTTCAAAGTTGTTGTTTCTTGTTTTTTTTCCTCCTGCACAAGTATTGAGATGGAAATTACATGCACAAAGAATGCAGTATTTTTTTCTCCTTGAGGTCCTGGAGTAAGTCCTTCCCCCAGATGTTGAGGAAATGTGAACTCTTCAGCATTATTTTGTCACCTTCCCATTGTGAGCTATCCTTAGGGACTCTGCTTCCTGTATGCAGTTTAAAGTCAGATGAAATTGGCTTGCATAACTTTGTTTGCTGAACAAATAACTCTGCAGACTTGCTTTGGAGAAATGCTCCTCCTGGTGGGTAGTGAATGTGGCTTCCATGCAGCTTGCTTGCCCTGTTTGCATTCGTCTTTTTACATGACATATCCAATTTCTTGACAAATCCAATATGTGTTTCATTTTATGATTGAAGTCTAAACACAAGATATAGAATGGATTTTGCAAAATCCTATTTAAATTGCGCCTGGAGGTGGTCTGGTTTGGTATTGGATCTGAATGTAAATACTCCAGTATGTCTTTTCCAATCACCATCATTCTAATGAAACATAACATCCCATACTTAGAGTCGTGAGATGCACTGTTGTTTGGCTGGTTACAGGTCGATTGGAACATCACTGGGATAAATGTGCTCTCACTCTAAACGCACAGAATCATTAAATGTGTAAATGCATGACCACACATAGGCATATGGGATATACTGAAATTCCACTTGTCTTAGTCACTGTTGGACCTTATGAATGACATTGCCATGTGCATAGGGACGACAAACCGTATTGGTGAATTAAAATATTGAAAATGTCTTGGCACATAAGCAGAGGTGGAAGGAAAGGTCACATGATAGCCAGCAAGGGTTTTCCCTGCTCCATATGTAGGCTAGCTAATGAGATCAGCGCTGGGTGTGCTACATTACACGCCCACAGAACATCTTGGAGACAGTCAGTGAAATACTTGGTATCTTTAAAACATGGTGTGGATCTGTCTGTCTGTTCACCCATAGTATCCTTGTGCTGATTCCCCTCCCTCCCCTCTTTCCAGAAATAATGATGCATGCATCCTATATTCTTTCGTTAAGAGCACATCCTACAGCCGCCTCTGATGTGCGTTGTCACCCTGTCACTGTTTCAGCAGGCTTCTTCCCATGCTCTCCTCCTGCAGCTGAGTGCAGTGTGACTGGCCTGTCCCGGCATTACTGGGATATCCCATCATATATGACAGTAGATGCGTTGATGCAGAAGCTTTGTTTGTTGGTACATTTCCTGTGTTGCTCTAAGCAGAGAGCAAAAGGCTGATGTATTTTGGCTGGTTTCTCACCTGTGAGGATGGTTACTTTTTGGTTTACCAAGCTATTTTTTGTTTGGGTTTGTTCTTTGTTCTATCTGTTTCCAGTACTCGGGAGTGCAAGTGGTGGGCAGTGCTTTGATGTCATGTTCATGGGCAGTACCATTGTTTGGGTGTTTACCGTCCTTCCTCTACAATGAAGACCAAACAACACTGACATGCAGACGATTACAGAGTACAAAAACGAGCAAACAAACAAGCCCCTTGATTTTGAGGCTTTATGACCATAGCTGTTTTTTCCAGTATGGTGTGTTGACTCCACTGAAAGGAACATCTGCTGTCATCATAAGTGACTTCCTCAGAGCCCGTTTGTTGTTTCATGTGTGTCACAATCCCCTCGTTGGCGGTTTATTCCTTGACCGAGCTCCTTCATCACTGAATGAATTGCCAATAAACAGGACCCCTGGAGGTCCTTCTGTTCCATCTATGGCCAGTTAAAGAGAAATTTATACCAGCTCTGAAGTGCACGGTGTGGGATAAGGCGTTGACACTGTATGTATGGAGAGTATGACCGTATAAAGGATTTCCTCAGGGAAGGATGCCGGCCTGTCTGTATTGCTGAAAGCCACGGACCGGCACGGGAAGTTGCTTTGGCCGGACCCATTGTTTGCACTGGGTGGGATATTGGGGGAAAGGGCACTTTGAACAGGTTCGGACACTGGGCCTCAAGGGTTTGCATCCCGGCCACAGGGTTAGCCAGGCTGGGCTCAGAGCCATAGGGCATCGACACAGCCATTAGCTCGTCCTTCGCACAAGCTGTTGAAACGGGACGCAATGAAGCGAGTCCCAGAGAGCACCGCAACTCACGGCATGTCACAAGGTGGACCAATCAATAGGGAGGTACCCCGGTGAATTTGGCTGTCTTTTATACGTGTCCTAACTGCCAAAGTAGGAAAGTAGGACTGGAGAACGCTTGTTCACAGCAATGTTAGCTTAGAATGTCACTCTAAACTCTGGGATCCTGCTTCATTGGGCGTCTGGTGTTGTATTAGCTGGTGCCTGCATTTTCATCCAGGAATGTTTCATGCCCTTTTTCAAAAAAGCTTCGGTCAACATTGTTGGTCATCTTGATCCA
This sequence comes from Conger conger, assembly GCF_963514075.1. Taxonomy (NCBI): domain Eukaryota; kingdom Metazoa; phylum Chordata; class Actinopteri; order Anguilliformes; family Congridae; genus Conger; species Conger conger. The sequence continues at coordinate 51,665,286 of NC_083767.1, forward strand.
TTTGTGTACTGTGCATTTTTCTAGAGGAAGGTGCTGTACCTTTGTGTTTGCCTAACATGAATATCTGTTGATATCATTGCAGTTTTTATCCAGGTCTACAAAGCTTATCATGCTCATTACAAGTGATAATCTCTTTCACGGGCACAACAAAAAATAAGCCGCCTGCAGTATTGTGAGAAGTGAACTGTTCTAGTTGTGGCGAAAGCATTTGTTCACATCAGTGTGGTTCCAAGTTTGTTGACACGGTGTGTGTTTGGTTGCGCGTGAGCTTGTATTCATGGTATGATTTGCTTCACCCTGACCTTGCATTCTCAGGGGATTTGATCCACTGTGCACCAAGGATAATCCACTCTGTCTCCTCTCTTCTAGATGACAGAGGGGCGGCGATGTCAGGTCCACCTTCTCGATGACAGGAAACTCGAGCTGCTGGTGCAGGTAGGTTATAATTAAATAAACTCCAGGGTAATTGTTTGTTTGGAAATACTAAGAACCAACACAATCCGTGGCGTCTCATAGCAGGGTTTTATAAACACAACACTGTGTTCGCCCAGAGTTTATTTTTTCATAGTAGCACCTAAGGTAGGTTTTCAGAAGTGCTGAGAGTGAGAGATCTCCCCGCCACCCTATATATCAACACCTTCGAGCTGTTGAGCATGTGTAACATCTGTCAGGAAAACTCCTGCCTGGAGCTCTGAGAGGAGTCTGCACAGTCTGTCCTCGTCATGCTGTACTACAGTACGAAAAAGGAAGCTACAGTCATCCTCTGGGGGTTTCTACAGGGTTTCACTGCTATGTGAATGCGGTGAAAAGTCTATTTCACCATTAGCCCCCATACACACACACACACACACACACACACACACACACACACACACAAACATACAATGCATCATGAATCCTTCGTGATTACACGCATCCTGCTAGTCACATCCATGTCTTCATTCTGCTCGTATGCTCCTGCCGTGCCGCTCTCCGTATTAGGGAGCCAGTGTCAGATGTGCTCAGGATCAGACGCCACTAAGGAGTGCACCGTGGCTGATATTTCCAGCCGGCATCAAAGGAATCAACGAACGTAAATCCTCTAAACCGCTTCTCTCCCCTCCGACATGTAATGAAAAACAAATGCTAGTCTGCTCAGAAAGACACAGGCCTCCCTGTTCCCAATAAAATCTGAACCCTGATATTCAGCGTGGCGCTGTGAGCGATTCAGATGGTCCTTTTGTTGCTGTCACGTTGTGGCTGAGTTCGGTATACGTGATGAATCTGTATCCTCTCTTCTCGCGGATTTTAATAAACAGGGTGCTGAAAGCTTTGATGGTATGAGGTACTGCTGGGTGAACACGTTTCCCTTTCCCGCTGGCATCACTGAAAATGACTAAGCATAACTTAGGCCTTTTAGATCTGTGGAACTGTGTGTTTCCGTGGCACAAAATGTTTTGGATTAGCCCCTAGCATAGTGAGGTTGTTAAATGTACATTAAACTAAACGGGCTGTATTTTTTTTCAGTCCTCGTACAAAGAAAAGCCCTTGCCTAAAGCTGCTTTTTAAGAAGCCGGGCGAGGCCATTGTTTGACAACGACTTACTGAAACTTACTGAACAGTGATTTTGGAATGCTTTGCGTAAACTAATCCAGGTATTCTTTACTAAATACATGACGAAAATGAATAGGGTTTCTAATCCCTAACTGAACATGCGATATCTTGTTTCTTGTTTCCATGCATGTTTTCGTCCGTGTTAGTCTATGTTAGTCTTCATATAGACTACATCTTAAATGATGTAGTGTATATAAACAGTGGTTTATAGATGTATACAAGTTCTTGAAATCATCATCACACTGTACTTGGCCAAGCTCAATGCGTGTTGATAATAGATGATACTGGTTTTGTGGTCGTAGTCTTGCTGTTTCTATTTGACTCTTTAACTGAAGATTTGATGGTTGATATGGTGAAGAGGCTACAGGGGGCTGTGCCTGGCAGATGTTCCCTTATTGGTGTGTAGAAATAATTATTAGCACTCCAGTGGAGTAAACATCCGTGATTTAAACCCTGAGGCCCACCCAAAGCTCATTGTATGGTTGGCCACTGATGCTGCATGTCTGTCAGTGGTCTGGTTCATTCCATATGTTTGCTGTTGATATGTAAAGCAGTGCTAGCCTGATGAAGGCTTAGTAAATGTAAATAGATATGAGACATTTCATTTTTGTTTCTCAGAGTTTTCTTCATTGGAATGTCATGGTGTTTTGACTGGATGCACATATAGAGAAGTGCATTTATAGACTGCACTTTAATGTTGGGTAAAGCAAGTACCTTGTAACCTTGTAGTTGGTGAACTCTGGTGTTAGGAAAGGGAGACTTCATGAGTGGAGCTGCCACATGCTGTCAGTCCGGGAATCTGGAGACCTTTTACTCTACAACACTATGACTGGTTTAGATCAGGGGGTTTCATATTTGCCGTATTTGCATAATCATTTAGCATCTCTCACATCAGAATTTAAAATGAGTAATTTGTGTCAAGTTATCAAGTTATGATCATTCATTGTTATTATTGAGTCATATCTATAACAAATCACCTTTACAGAATGCATTACTCAATTGTGAGATAGTACCTCCTTTTTTTTGCAGCTGCAATTCAATTTTTTTTCAACAGATGTCTAGATATGTAGGCTAGTTTAAGTATATGAGGTATGGTGTCTTGTGGTAAATATGTTTGCATGTGTGGCCTTGTGTTTGCATATATGTGTGTGTGAGTGAGAGAGTGAGTGTGACTGAGAGCGTTCATACATTTGCATGTGTCTGCTGTTTGGGGATCTGTGGCAGACTCTGCAGGGGTAGAGGAAGTCCCTGGGTGCTTGCTAATCACATTGCAGCTAATTTACAATAGCCTATGTGCTGCCTTAAACAAACTGTTGTTATTGAACACAAGCTCTTTACGGTCAAATATCACACTTCACCCTTTTGTCCTTTCAGCATAAGAAGCATGTGTCGGGTCTGGATCTAAGGTTACAGAGACGTGGGCGTGGGCTTAACACCAGTCCCCTGTGGCTGGCCACCTGCTTGATGCCCTGATTGTCTGTCTTTTGTGAAGGACACTGGGCTGGGGATTAGTCCCTGCACAAGAAATGCCCTGAAAGGGAAGGGGACTCTCCACAGAAGGGGCCTTGTGCCACCAATAAGACTAGCAGCCGTGCTGGGACCCTCTCCCCGAAGTTGAAAGCAACTCGGCCCTGCCGTGACGCAGAACAGCCGGGCCTCGGCGAGACCCATCTCTCACTGCGCTGGCGCCCTGTCATGGAGGGGCTCTCCTTTTGTCAGAGTGCCTGAAATATGCCGGCGCTGTAACGCTGGCCAGAAACTGTCCAGATATTCATCCGTTACTTCGTCTGGCAGATGATTATGGGTGTCAGAAACGATTCTAGTCCAGAGATGGTCTGCAGAGCTGTTCTTGCAATTTCCTTTCAGACGAAGCAGCCAAAAGCACCCTCCTCCCCCCCCAGCGTCTCGTCTTCTTTCCGTCCAAGATTTCAGTTGATCTCAGCATTGATTAAAAACTCTTCACGGCGCTGCGATGACCTCATGCTTCAGAGGAAGTCATAATTACCGTTTTGTGGTTCTGAAGACAGTCGGTGCACAAAGTAAATCAAACTTTAAATGGATGCTGCAATTTTTCAAAATGAAGAATTATTACCCACGCGAAAGGACCTGCTGCCTGGCCAGACACTTCAGGGCTTGCATTTTGTGTGTTCAATACGGTCACTGCAGTGCATGGCCAAGTACAAAATAGAGATCCATTGCTCACCTGGGATTGAGCTTGTGCTGTTGCGTATTCATATGAGACTGTATGAGTCTGCCTTCCACCGGCTTGGAGCATCTCATCCTAATGCTATGCTAATGTTTCTTACAAGTTCTTACAACTGTACCAGAGTTCTATAATAATAATCCTATCACAGTGCCTACAGCCCACTACTCCTACAGGTGATTCTATCCTTAATGTAATGAGTCCTGATATGACTGTTCAACATAACTCCTGCCCAGCCTCTGATCTGTCTCCTGGTGAAGTTTCACACTTCAAGAGAATCCTTGACCCACTGTGAGTGCAGTCTAATTTGATTACCTGTCCAGGACCTGACACAAAATCCTGCAAAATGTGCCTTTCGCTCCGATATACAGTATTTCTCGGTGTTTTAGTCTGGCATACTGAAGGCCCGAAGGCCACAGGAGGCCATTGAGCAGTGATGTGGGACCGTCATCCATCAGCAACCACCCCGGCAGAAGGACATGCAGCCGTAGTCCATCCCTGGGTGTGCTGACGCATCGGTGGTGATCTGCAGAAACAGAAATGGGCAGAGCGGAGAGTAATGATTGGTGCCAGAGAAGTTTCACCATAATGAAGATAAAGTCTGGAGCTGGCCGTGAGGACTGCTGGAAGTCATTTGAACCTGATGCTGGCAAGACTTGCTATAATATACAGGCCAGTACACAGTTACAGCCCATTACTGGCAGAAAGAAAAATATCCATTAATGTAGCACCTGGCATGGAATTTATAAGCCCTCTGGCAGTGTAATGTAGGTCTGGGAACTAGGCTAGCCATTAGACGCTTGCAGGATTGACTCATGGGTGGCATGTTGCACCTGTAACCTTGGTCAAAGTATTTAACCTGGATTTAATCTGTAAATGTACCACAACTTCAGGCAGTATGTAAAGCATTACATTAATTTCCACCATTACATTACATTATTGACGTTCAGACGCTCTTATCCAGAGCGACGTACAGTTGATTAGACTAAGCAGGAGACAATTCTCCCCTGGAACAATGCAGGGTTAAGGGCCTTGCTCAAGGGCCCAACGGCTGTGCGTATCTTATTGTGGGGTTAGAACCACCAACCTTGCGTGTCCCAGTCATTTGCCTTAACCACTACGCTATAGGCCGCCCTACAAAAAAATATAAAAGGTGCATAACGGAATAGGCCAACGATATTTGAGGGAGCCTAATAGTCTCTGTATTTGTTCTGGTGAATGTTGTTGAACTAAAACTGCATCAGAACTGTGAGCAAATTAATGTACATGTCGTGTCACCAGATTGAAGAGAAGGCTGTTGTAAGATAAGCAATCACCAGATTTTTCTTTGGCTTGGGATAGAATGATTGAAAAAGTTGCTCGTTATTTCTGTGTTGATTGTACCCATTGTCTCCTCAGACAATGTTTGGAGATCTTAAACTTTATCTCTCAATCTCCTCTGTTCTCTTTTTCTATCCGTCTCTTCTTGTGCTTTCTCTCTATCCTTTCTCTCCGTTTACGCATTCTCTCTTATAATCACTCTTTGTTTTCTTCTCATGCATCTTGCTGTAGTTACCGTGGGTTCCAATGAGCCAAAGAACATTCCCATGCTGTGGTTTGCAAATAGACCATCAATGAATCAACCGCCTGGTTAAGTCTGCCTGTTGATAAGGTGCATTCATATCCCACAGAGGTGCTCTTTTCCTGCAGTATCTCCCTTGTCATCCTCTTGATTGCTTTTTGAAGGTGGTGTGGCTTCAAACGTGTGGAAGATCTCATCACCATGTATTCCAGTCACTTGTATCAGATTTTGATGGATGACCATTGATTGAGAAGCGCAGCTGAAGCTGGAGCAGGAATAGCCCTCAGTGCATCAGGTCTTTAGCGTAGTCAGTGGCCAGTGGTGCTGTTGTGCACTTAGTCAGGTTTAAACATCAACTCTGACTCCTTCGTGACATGAATCAGGGGTTTATGGGGTTTCTGTGTCAGTATGATCTCCTATCCCTGTGCAACTCCCCTCTGTCAGCACGCCCCCAGCACGGCGCACGTTTGCAATTCCGGAAGGTTCCGCATGGACTTAGCTCTCCGGGAAAGACAGTGTGCAGACCCGGAGGGTTGCCGGGTGGGCATTCTCTCCTGCTTCAGACTGCGCTCTCACGGTATTTACCGCCGGCTGCGTCGGGTGAAAGCTGTGATCTCTTCAGCATGTGCAGTCAAACGGGGATGTCACGACTGGGCCCAGCGAACCCTATGCCACTCTGCCTGTGTAAGACTGCAGCAAGCCGCAGAAAACCATGTCGGAATATTGGAATTCCTTCAACTGATCCAGCTGCCTGTCTGTCCTCTTCAGTGCTACCTTGCAGTAAATCACTTCTTGCTCAGGATCCAGCACTGCAACATGGTGCTGATCTTATCTGGATCTTTCTGTAATGCTCTTGTCAATAGCAATTTGTTAAGTCCAGGCTGACTGGTATTCACACACGTGTCTGAGACTTGCCCACATCACGGTATGGCCTGTTCTCATTGCAGGTGTTTGATCTGCTAGCCTCAGTGTGGCCTTTATAGCGGCAACAGGAATCATCATCACTGAAGAAACAGACCCAGGGCAACTCCAAGGAGACTTAATTGTCCTTAGAAGGTTCAGGCCATCCTTCTGCAGTTGCAGTTCACAGTAGTAACAGGAGTAGTAAACATTAGTAATCACATAACTGAGTGATATTGCTGATATTGATTTCTTTTTTATAACCTCACTTCATGTATATGCGATGTAGATCTTTCCGCTGATCTTTCAAAGCCAAATGCTGGCAGGGCGTAGATCCTCTGAACATCATATTATTTTGACTTCTCTGTCTAATCCTTGGCTTGGATTAGCAGCCCATCCAGATCATGTCTAAGTAGATCTGAGCTGCACCTTCCCCAAACCCATAGCCATAGCAGTAGTTTAACTAATCAGGATGGCTCATCTGCTCACCTCACCTCCCAGTGTCAGGCAGCCCATCTGAGAACAATCAGCCAATCAGCCTGTGAAGTAAGAGCCAAGCCCAGAGAGCAGAGCCTCAGTAACACTCAGAAGAGCGCATTCACCGATGGTCTGCTATCTGGATCAAGCAGGCCCTCATCCACCACACGGCAGCACGTTCCTGCTGGAGCCAGGGATAATCTGTCTCTCATATAAGACAAAGCACTGCAAACACTGCACGGTTCATAGTAAAATGGAGTGGACAGGCCCTCAGCCTCTAATATGCCCTCAAACCCAAATAAAAGTATTTTGAGTCTCCTGTGTGTAATCTTATAACAATAATGAACTGTCTGCAAAAAGTTTGAAGGAAACCACAGGAAAAACTCTTCTTGAGAGAGGAGACCCTGGTGAATCATTTTTGTTTGGAGGCAGGGGGGGTCAACGTAGGACAGGTTCTGCCCTCGTTCACTGTTCTTCAAATCATCTGGATGGTTTGTACATCATATATACTGCAGTCATTATATCAGCCCATCCACAGATCAATGTGTCTGCGCCACATTAATTAACCAACAAACAAAAAAAGCTCACAGACCGCAGCGGATTGGATAAATGCAGGGAAATTGCATCTTCATATCTGCTGTTCCCAGGTGGTTGGGAAATAACTGAAAATTGAAGTGGCATTCATAGAGGAATGTTGGTATCTAAAGTAACTGCTGTGTGGAGATCCCTCATCAAGGCTGAAGAAGAAATAAGAAATGAACGAAGCAGAACTGTTAGCAATCAAGGCTGGCACATGAATAATTCACTAAGGCCAGGTTTCAACACCTCTCTGCTTCTAGTGCTTCCGGGAATCGCCAGGAACTGCCACCATACCAGAGTCACGCTGCTTTTCCTTGTGTGAATACAGATATGCATTTCCATGCTGTAAACAAAGTAAATGCATTCGATTTGTGCAAATGAGCGTAGAGATAATGTATACAGCTTGGGGGTGAGTTGTTTCCACCCACCTCGGGAAGAAACAGAGCAAAACATTTTGTATTGCTTTGCTGCAATGAATATGTTGCATTAAATAAATGTGAGCAGACGCACGTGCTTACTGTAAATCAGAACGGCACTGAATCGCGCTGTGAATACACACTCCTAGGTTCCGCTTTGTTTGTTTTCGGGTGGAGCTTCAAGGCGCCACATTGCCACAGTCCTCCCTGTCAGGGCCTTGGCGAGAGTAACATATGTAATTGTACATTGCTTTATATTTTCTCTGGCTATTTTTGGAAGGCGTAGGCATGTGGAGTCAGTTTACATGATTATTGTTGCTTTTCTTTGCAGATAATTGAAAATGGCCTTTGCGGGCTTGTGTCGAATAAAAATAGTAATTAGAGTGGTTCAGGGATTCATTTTACAGGGCTGGAGCCAGGGCGCGCAGGAAGTGTGTGGTGCAGACAGGCTTTGTGTGTAAAACTAAATATACTTATCTTCAGACTTTACATGGTCTGCCAATGACAGACATGCCTGCATGCATGCACACATGCGCACACACACACACACACACACACACACACACACACACACACATGCACGCACACACACATGCATGCTTACATGTTCATACACACAAACTAAGAGTCAACACCTGAGCTTTTTCCATTGAGCTGAGACCATTCTTAATTTGGCAGCTAGTCTCTCTGCATGGTCAATATGACGTAATTGAGGCCAAACTATTTATCCACGCTGGCTGTAAATGCCGTTTGTGTGGCTTTCTGTGTGCATCTGGAAATGTGCGCACTGTCGTAGACCGCTGTCCACAAGATCTACACCTTCGGTGAATGTGGGATTGATGAGGTTCTGCCGGTCTACCCAGAGGCAGGTTTCCCCACATCATCCATCTTAATGGGCAGTTCTTAGGAGATACTCTCTAAATAAGACCCACAGTTTGCTGTCGATATGAATATGTCTCCCAACAGTGGGCCTGTCCGTGCTCACACAGAGGGGAAGAACACACGGGCAGTCACCTTCGTTTTTTTACATCCGGGTCCTCTGACCACCCATGAATGCCTGCAGACGCCACCTTCATCCTTCACATCCAGGCCCGCTTCACACAGCATTACACATCACTCCCTTCAGCCGTGGATCTGTCGACACAGACAGATAACCCGATAAAAAGACACTTAACGTGCGCAGTGGATCTTAAACGTGACATTGTTCTTCCAATTTGCGACCCCCGAAAAACACTCCGCAGATGTAGTCTGGTTGTTTGCTGGTTTAAACGGTACATGACGCGGTTGGTTTGCTGAGCAGGGCGGGGCTCAGCAGTAACTCCTCTCCAGCCTCTTGAGTGATGGACCGGGCTAGTCGTTAGCGGAAGGCGGGCTGGAGATTACTGCTTCTCTCCACGTTTAGGGACTGCAGGAGACGGAGCGCCAGGGCAGATCCTCCTTACGTGTCACAGACGCTGAGTCACTGCAGTAAATCAATACCCATTACAGAGCCCATACGTGCTCACAGCCCCCCCTCCCCCCAGCCTCTACCCCTCAGAGACATGGAAATACAGTAACCGCGCATCATGCTAGACACTAACACTTGCTTCTACTTCTTCCTCCAGCCCAAACTTATGGCAAAAGATCTCCTTGACCTGGTGGCTTCCCACTTCAATCTGAAAGAGAAAGAGTACTTTGGAATATCGTACACAGATGAAACGTGAGTATGCGACTGATTTTAAATTACTCCTACTGTACATCACGCCAGTCCATGTTACTTGGACTCCATTGTGTAAACATTGCTTTAATGCCATAACATTTCACCTTCCAGAAACAGCTATGAGAATGCATTAATATTTTAGAATTTGGCTGCCTTTTTAAGATAGTATATGCTGCAATTAACAGTATAAAAGAACCTCTGGTTCTTTCATTTTGGAAATTTATTTGAAGAAGAATCTTCTGTTACACATTCCATTTATTTCTATTTTTCCTTTTATAAGCAGTCAGGTTAATTATAATCCCATTCTCAAAGCCAAGATTTTCCTCATAACTGTTTTTCAGTGCACATTGTTAACAGGCTTAAATGCTGTTAAAACGGCGGCACCTTCTGAATGGTAGTATTTTGATTCATATGATTTATCATTCTGGCAGGTTATTCAATCGTATTTCTGAGCACAGCCATGCAGAGAAAATGGTGTGTAGCAGCATTCACAGACTGCTGTGTAATACAGAGTGTATCTTAACACAGCAGCCTCTTTTAGATAGCAAGTTTCCTCAAACACACTCTGGCAGACTGATGACTCATAGACAATGAGATATTTGCTCCTGCATTTAATCTGCTCTCCCAGTAGCTGGTAGAGGTCATCTCTGGCTTAGCAAAAGCCTGTCTCATGTATCAGGAGGATGCCAGCTTCGTCCACTGGTTCATAGCATTGGAGGAAAGAGGCACTTAGAGACAGCAATTCACAGAGAGACCTTCGCTGTCAAAAGTGAACCAGTCTGAGAGACAGAAATAAACATGACCTGTCCGCCCTCGTCTTTGCCCAGTGGAGACACTGAATATCTACACAGAATTTAAAGTAGATGTGGGAGCTGTCCTGTTTCTAAAAAAACTTAAAGTTCAAGATTTGTAACCTCTGATCCCAATGCAAAGAGCCTGTGTTTCACCAGGGACCCCAAACAAATAGTAACATGACCAGCAGGGTAAACGCTAGCCTCTGCTATATGCCTCCCATGGACTGCTTTTACACACATGGCTGAAATGCTTCAGTACAACATGGCCTTACAGTGCAGTCCTTAAGTATTTGGACAGTGGTACAATTTATCTTCTTTTGGCTCTACTTCAGCACATTGGATTTGAAATTAAACAATAATTCTCAACTGTTTCTGATTATTCAGGTGTATTCAATAGCTTCCTTAGTGCAGGTGTAAGAAAGAGAGACTAAATAATGAAAGCTTTCTTATGTCTGCATTAAGGAAGCGATTGAGTACACTTAACCAATTGGAAAACACTGAGAAGCCAACTGTCCGATTACTTTTGGTCACCTAGAATTGTAGCACTGTATAAACGTGGATATAATTCCGACACGCATCTCATGTTAAGGATGTAAATGCCCTCACATTAAAGGTGAACTTTAACCTCATATTCATTATTTCATATAAAATCGAATGTGCTGGAGGGCAGAGCCAAAAGAAGAGAAATTGTACCACTGTACAAATACGTATGGACTGCACTGTATTTAGCACCATTAAGCTGAACTCTGCTACTGTAGTTTTGTTGTCGAATGTGTTATATGTGCACTGTGTTCCAAGTTTCCAGTATGCTTAACCGGTCTTACAAAGTTCATTACAATACCTTGCGTGTGACCTAGACAGAGTTACCAAGGCGTGTTTTGGTTTCTATGGATTGGATGTCACTTTGTTGGATTGGAGTAATTGTTTTCAATGGGTTGTTTGTATTGAAGTAGGGATGGTTGTGCTAGATTGGGGTAACTGTGTTGGGCTGGAGGTGATTGTGTTGGATTTGGGGTCTCTTCCAGGGGTCACTTCAGCTGGCTGCAGCTGGACCGTCGTGTTCTGGAGCATGAGTTCCCTAAGAAGTCTGGACCGGTGGTGCTGTACTTCTGTGTCAGGTGGGTACCTACACTCCGATGCTTTGATGACGCAGCAAGAGAGGGCTAGAGGCTGGTGAGCACCAAGCTGACATGAGCAGACACTGTCCCCTCTTCTCTTCAGCTGGAGAGCCAGCTCTGTACTGCTATGAACCTCCAATTCAACTGCTACTCTCCTTAAAGGATTCTGCATGTCGTGCTGGGTGCTACAGTCAACTGGGCCACAGCTATCCTTGACCCACTGTTCTTTTATATGCATTCTCACCTGGGGTAGAATGAGGTTGAACATAATTACCTGGTAATGAATGGTTTACAGGGAAGAGAGGGAGACCAATTGTGCCAAGTACACACTCCCACAACTGTGCTCCTGATTGTGTTATGATTGCAAAGCCATATGTCGCAAAAACAACTGTGTAAACTAGTTTGCACAGAAGTGTTTAGAGAACCTTGAACATATTCTGTGGCCACATGGGCCAGTCTCACCTTTCTGTATGTCTCTGAATTGGCCCTGAGTAAGTAATAAGCCCCCAAGACTTATAGGGATTTAACTGACTTTAACTTTAAGGTATGGGCTTAGGCCATGTATCCAGTGAAAGATATTAGGCTATCGGTGTAAGTACCACACCTCCACTGTCACAGTCTGGATATGGCCAGGAAACAGCACATTTCTCATGTGATACCATCTTTCCATGCGGTGATCCAGTAGTTCACGCCTGTCCCAGAAGGTGCTGTGAGATATGGAGGTCCTTTCTGCTTTGCCATCAAAGGCCGAGAGGCGTGATGGTGTGAGCAGAGGCAAAGACTTTTTGAATTCTGCCTGGATCTTCTTTCTGTACGTCAGTGCTGGAGACGAAGTCTGCTCAGCAATGAGGGATGATCAGAGAGAAGAGATGGATGCTTGTTATTCTGATAGTCAAACGACCGCACCAGTGAGCTGCTTATGAATTGAGACAAATTGGAAGGGCAATGAGAAGAGACAGGTGCATGCGAACACCCTTAAAATTGGTTTGACCCCGTTTTAAATTCCTGGCAAGGGTTGCTGCCAATCAGTCCCATCGCTTCCATTAATCGGTGCTGCTGATGTGCGTGTTAATTACACTGGAGCACTAATGCGCTGGCAACAAGTACAATTTGGTGTCTTTATCAGATTATCTTTTTCAATCTAAGGGATTACACAATGAGCAGCATTATATCTCCCTTTCCCCTTAGATTTAGCTTTTAAATATGGACAGGCTAACATCAGTGCCTGAGTTGTACACTCATATTTAGGCAGCTGCTACAATGTCCATTACCCACATAGACCACAGCCAATGCAGTCTCGTGGTACACTACAAGTTCTAGAGAATCCTGGTCTGGCTCCAAGGTGCTCACCATTCAGTCAGCTTAACATGATGTCTATATTAGGATCACTGTTAACTTTAGCATATCAGCTGCCAGTGAGGCTGAATTATGAACTACCTGTTTTTTTTATCACATATTCAAAGAGGCTTTTGTTCAATAAAAGCACACAGATTCAACCATGAAAGACAGAAAGTTAACATGACAAAATACAGCTCTTTGTTGTATTTTTGACTGGAAAATACATTTCTGTGTTTATAATGGCCCTCGTTATTCAAGATTGTAATAATGCAGACTGTTGGATACAAAATATTCCTATGCGTTACTGTGAGTAGCAGAGTGGAGTGTAGCATTCAGTGAATTGAACTGGTAACTCTATTGTAGCATTGGACAAGGCATTTAGGTATACTCGGTAAACATTCAGCTGTACAAATAGATAATATGCTGCATTTAAGCTCTGTGAGTGGTCTGCCCTGCAAATATGCAATTCAGCGTAATGACATGGTTTCATTCTCTCATCTATTCGCGAAATGTTCTGCAGGCTATGGCACGCCGCTTTGTGCTGATCCCTCCGCAGTTAAATGTTAGTTATTGTATAATTAGGGGAAGACTATTCCAGCCTTATGTATTATTAATGTAATTTTATTGTACTTTTGAATATTTGTACTGTATAGAAGACAGTGCATTTCTGTTTTAACCTCTCCTGTCTCATAAAGACCAAATGGGTTTTTCCTCCTTTGGCAGCTGTGATTTTAAAGCAGCCTTAAGCACTACCGTTGCTGCCCAGTGAGCTTGTTCTTTGTCTGGATCTGTCTCTGCCTTGCAGATTTTACAGTGAACAGTTACTGGGTAGTGGCTGTTGTAGAGCGCTTGGAGAGTGCTTCCAATCATGTTTCCATTGTGTTTTTGCATTACTGTTCCAGTATTCCAAATAGCCTAGTCATTTTTACTTTGTGTTATTTTTAGTGCTCTGGGCCTAAGCCTGGCTTGGTGCATATTAGAATGTGTTATTGAATTGGGAGGCTTCAGGCCCAGATGACAGAAGGAAATCTTCCAGGTTTAGGTCCAGTCCTTGGCCTTTAAAAAAAATTTTGGATGCATCCAAAACTAACATTTTTGAATTTCTAATGAATGGAAACTGATTTTGCTTTGCCCTACACATGTTATTTTGAGGCGGCATTATTCTGCATGTAGGATTTATTTTTAATGTGTGTCGAGTTTAGTCTGTCTGCGCTGATTGGCCCTGAAGTCCAACTGCACAATGATGACACAAGATAACATAATCGGGTCAGCGTCCGATGAGATCATCAAGCGTATTTTTTGCATTTCTTTCATTACATACTCTGCTCTGGAAGCCTTTGTCTTTTCATGGATGTACACACACACACACACACACACACACACACACACACACACACACACACACACACACACACACACACACACACACACCAGTACATGCTTATGGACTTCATCTCTCAGCCTGTCTTCATGTTCCTTACTGTAGCTTGAACCACTCATCGACACACCAGAATGAGGATCACCTGACCCAGCTCTTTTTTTTTCTTTTTCTTTTTCTTTTTTTTAAGGACTCAGTCCATCTGTCCATCAGCTGCTGTGCAGAACAGGAAGCTGAGTTTGTGAGGATTAGGCGAGCTCTCAATGTGCCTCAAAACAAAAGCTACAAAAACAGGCAGCTTATCCTTGAGATGTTTATTTTTGATACCATGTTGAAACTGTGTATGCAGACTACCACTGTGTGTGTCTGTGCACACATGTGCGTGCCTCTAATTAGGAAGGGCTAGCAGAATCTGTTCTGGGGATAGTCACTCTCACATAGAGAACTTATTGATTTATTTATTTTTTTAAAGCCTATCGTATCTAATCTGGGCTTCTTCTTATCTGTGTAATGGCTCCCTTGGAGACTGGCTCTAAATGCTTTGGTAGGAAATTCACACGCTGCCTCGATGGGGAGTGTCAGGATGCAGGCTGCTGACAGCTCTCCGGCTGGACGTTTTGATGTGTGTCGAATTCAAAATGTCTGTCCTCATTAACATTCCCAGCGTGAAAGTGCCTTCTGCTCGTGTGCTGAAATACTTCTTTTTACTAAAAGGAGAAAGCAATAGAACTGGGTTTGTGGTATATGTGGAAATTTAGCAGGGGTCTAAGAAGTCTCCAACAGTAGCTCACATTGTAAGCATTAACTTTGCTCGCTAATTGAAGACCAACTGCCTTGTCTGGATAGATTTGACTGTAGACGTTCTGAATCTGCAGGTGAGACACTGCGATTCTCCTGATGCTCGCTCTTCATTAATGGAGAGTTGTCTCTGGTCTCCTCACTTATGTTTTTATTGTGTGCCACCAACATCTGTGACCATATTCTGACACTTGATCTCTGTAAATGGAGACTGACAGAGCTGTGTTTTACATGGCTATCAGACTGCAGTCCTCACACACTGTAGTACAAGCGCTCAAAACTAGGCCAATTGCATTTATTGATTTGGTTGTGTTCACTTGTGTGAACATGTCTATGTTAGTATCTGTAAAAGAAGTTAATGTATTTCGATTAAAGTCAGTGAGGTTAAAGGTTAAAATGTGGATTGGTTAAAGTACATGTCAGTGATATTTAGGAATAGGGACTGTATCCTGGGGCAGAAACCAGACTCTGTAATGTGTAAACCTTGATCCAGCATGGAAACAGAACAAGAATATTCAGGTCACAGAGAAAACACAAGAGAATTTCAATTTTTGGAAGATAACATTGCGTTTGATGATTCACTAAAAAACAGCTTCTCCCATCCATGAGTTCCTGGCAGGATGTTGCTTGGGAGTGGCAGGTTTTCTCTAAACAGAACGGCCAGTCTTGTGTATCAGCTGACCACGGATATCCCAAACCAGGCTACAGAGGACTGGCTACACTAACCAGGTTTGGCGAAAAGCAGTGGGCTTACTGCGTGGACATTCCAGTTAAATATTTTCATAACCCTCTCCTACATATTCTGACTGCAGAAGTGTTCATCTTTAATGCCGTTTAGTAGTGCTTCCTTCCTTGTTAGCACGTTGACGGAGCGGTTAACAAAGTTGCAGTTTGTAAAAGCGGCTCGTATGAAGGGTGCGCTTGAGGCCCGGGGGTCGTCATCAGTCTGCCCTAGATGACAGAGCTGTTCAGTCTGGGAAGATCAAAGTGACTTTGGTGCTCGCGGCCCATCAGAACGAGCACAGTGTTATTATTTACAGCTGCGGCTCCGGGGAACAAAGCCCCCAGAAAGACTCGCAGCACCAAACGCTCTTGCATCATTCTTAACGTTTCCACGCTCCTCTGATGTTCTCTGGACGCGCCTATGTCCCACTGGGCTCAGAACTAACGCTCTATTTTCGGCACTATAAATCTACTGGGGCGCTTTCCCAAAGCTGTAAACGCATAGTGAAAGATCTGAACCTCGATCCCGTGTCCACTGCATAATGTGAGGCAGCGTGCCGTTGGTCTCTCTCCTCCGTGCGATTTGTGGATGTCCACGCGCCCACACACCAGCTGCAGGGCCGCTCTGTGAAATTTCGGCAGTTCATTAATAATCAGACTTCATTTCTGGGTTTAGCAGTTGGCAGTCGCAGTTGCGGCTTTTAAGGCTAGTTAATACCACCGGCGTTCTGGTCTAGGGGACGTCTTGGCACGCGAGCGTAATCATCTGTGTGACTCGTGATTGTGTATTGATTGCAAGGTGCTAAAATGGCATCGATGCACGTCAGCCTCTTTCCCTTGCAATTACGGATGTCATTTAAACTCTGCAGTTAAATAGATCTCCGATATTTTACAGCTCCCTCCTCCCAAAACTGTATCTCATCCCAAACACCTGGCGGAATGGTTAAACTTGGCTTACCTCAGCGAAAGACCACAGTGTCAATAGCACTAATTGACTGCACTGGAAAGTTTGTGAGCCTTGCTGTGCACAAGACCTGATGCTATGTATTCTCCCATAGGCTTGAAGTGTGATGACTGGGTACAACGCATAGTTTATTATCTTTAAGCAAAAATGCAATGAGAGCAAAGGTTTTATTCAGGAGAGCATGCTGCTATTGGATTGGCTGGGGCTTTGTGTTTGAATATGCCAAACTGTGCCTATAAGCCAGAAAGGATGGAACATGGTGACTGAATTCTCCTTTAAGGGTGTTATTTAAAACCCCTGATTGGGTTTCTGGTTTGTGCTCCAGGGCACTGTTCTGTGCAGATTCTGCCCAGATCTATAGCTCACCAGGATAACCCATCCTGTTCACTGAGAGCACTGTATCAGCCAGTCCCCCTACAGTCAGATCAGTGGATCTGGGCTGCTTCATTCCCTAACAAATCAACTGCCATTTCTGTAGCTACAGCTGCAGAAATGGGTCAGTGTTTCCCAGGATGAAAACATTGCACAATGCTGGCCGTTCACTATGTCTGCAGTCACCAGACCAGGCACTCGCTTTTCGTCGGTGGTACTAGTGAAAACTCTGCGACTCCTGGCCATAGCAAACAGAGGACACCTCCAATGAGCCGTGAACGCAGACAGCCATGTTTACACTCATCCATCTGCATTCCATCTCCCATTACAGCTTTATGGCGATGCAGATTTATTCCTGCCAGATAGGCTTTCCTGCCAATAAATACAGAGATACTGTAGGCAGTTGAGGGAAAACAGATACCTAGCCATGCATTGAGCATAATAAGAGGACATTGTTGGCCCAGTCGAGGAATTTCACAGCACAAGGTCATGGTCTTGCCTCTGCTGACCTCTAGTGGATAACGGTTTGCGCTTATGTGGCAGGGATGGACTCACTAGTGGCTCAGACTTTAATGTTTTCCTTTTACAGTCTGTTAACAGTTGAATCACATCTGTTGTGAGAGACATAAATGACTGCTGTTATTTCTTAGGGGTCATAAATGACTGGACTAATTAATGTAATAACAGGGACGGGGAAAATGGGACAGTTTTTAATCTCAGAAATCTTCTGATCTGTGTGTATGTGCCTTCAAATTGTTTTTCTCTTTTCTATTTCAGGTTTTATATTGAAAGTATATCCTACCTGAAGGACAGTGCAACTATTGAGCTGTTTTTCCTCAATGCCAAGTCCTGCATCTATAAGGTATGTTGTCCGATTTTACCGTTACGAGAACTTAAGCAATATTTTCATGAAACAACTTTGCTAAATTAATTGTGGAGGTTAGGCTGCCTCTTTCATAAATGTTGCATTGTTTACTCGGCTAGCAGAGAATAGCTGATACTTTGTCAAAATAGTGATGAAATAGTAGTGAAAATAGCAATGAAATGGGGCACATACTGTTCAAGCTCTACTTTGGGTTCCCCATGTCACGGCACAAGAGCGCCCTCTCCGGTTGATCTCACACCTGCCATCTGTCTCAGGCTGCCGCCTGTGAAGTTCACTTCCTTTCTTTGAAACCAGCCTTTGCTCCAGAGAAGTTCATAAAATGTCTAGAAGCAAACTTCGTTTTAGATCAATGAAATTACATGCTGGTCACAAGCTTCCTGTCACACAATGTCCCGTCCCCACCCTGGACGGAGTACGGTTGCTATTTATGCTGTCTCTTTTCGTTCATCTTTTGTATTTCTCTGCAGAGATCACAAAAATGGCTCTCGCCTTTGAACCTGTGGATGGGGTGCTTGTGAAAGGCCTTTGATGTGGCAGGCCATAGGAGCACTTTTAAAGTGGTGCTCGGGAAACCGAGGAATAGTGAGCCTTTGTTCCACGCTGCAGTGCCATCGAACGTGCGGTGTGGTCAGGGAGTCCTTTTACTGTTTTTAGAAAGCTTGTATTCTCTGTCATGGCGTCTGACGTCAGCTCAGAACACAGCCCCTCCTGAGATGGGATTGGTCTGGTTCTCCAGTGCACTGGTGCGTTTATGTCTAGTGTGCAGTACTTTTTGCACCTGACCGAGTGGGCCTTCACTCAACTTACCCATGACTGTACCTTTACAGCTCATTTTTTTTATTAAAGACAGTTCCTAGATTTCTCACATTTCTCCCCCGTGGTGCCTTCTGCATGAGCGGGGCCTGTGGCCCCACTACAATAATAATCCCATTTCACTTTTTAGCTGTGACCACTAAGGGCCTGCTAAGTTCAGGTTCAGTGTACTTTCCCTTTATTTTGTTTGGCGTGTAGCATCACTGCCTCTGGTGTACTTAAAAGCTCAAGGTGTACTTGGCAGGCTGTTAAATTTGACTGCTAACGTCAGCTTCTGAGCTAAAATTAGTTTTTCCTCTTCCTTTGTCCTGGGAAGGCGATGTGAAGGCAGTTCTGACACAGCCAGCTTTGATTCAGGTTGTGCTAACCTGGTTCCAGGGCTGCTCAAAGCAGCAGGAGAAATGCTCGTCCAACCGCAGCGGCCCCCACTGTGCTCCAGTGAGCTCCCATACTCCTTCTCATATTTGCACAGCAAACACCGCTAGAGCTAGCTACAGACAGAAAGTTCCTGGGGGTTCTCCAATCTGCTTAATGCTAACTGTACATTCACCGAAACTGGACTGACCTCCAGTAACCTGCTGGCTGGAGCTGTGCTCCCTCTTGAAAGAAAGAGGCTCCTAATTAAAGCTGAGGGGTTGAAATGAAAGAACAAGTTCGCCTTGTCCCTGTGTCCTAGTGTTTGCTGATGAACCATGAAAGGGGAGCTATTATAGTGGCCAGTCAGGTTGGTATGGTAACAACACCACTCAACCAATCGTGCCATCCCCCTCCCCCCTGCCAAACCTCCCCGACTGATCGGCTGGACCAAACACTGAAGGAAAAGCTTCTTTTGTCATTACTGTATAATTATTTAAAGAAGGAGGGTATGGAATCCAGCATAGCATGGAGATACACAGACATGCATGTATGGGATACATTATTTTATAACATTTTTACTGGTTAATACTGTTATTTAGTAATATGAAATTAAGTCATACATCTAAAAAGGAGTGTTTATTGTTGTTATGTGTTTAGCAGTAGGACTTGAAGCGTAGATGAATGGGGGTTGGGTGTTTGCTGTGTTGTGTAATCCCCTGGCAGACTGACAGCAGGTTAGCAGTACAGCCAGGGCAGGACTGTGTCCTCAGCAAGGTGCAGACCACACTCCTCATCTCTCTCCGTTCTCTTCCTCTCCCTCAGGAGCTCATCGAGGTGGACAGTGACGTAGTCTTTGAGCTCGCCTCCTACATACTGCAGGTAAGATGCACAGGGAAACACTGATCTTGTGAGAATGGGCGGCCTCTCGTGTCCATTAAGCTGAGATCTGAAGCTGAGATTAGTTCACTGTATACAAAGAGATTTGACTTGCAGGCAAGCACCGCTGCTATAATTGAAGCTGATTAGAAGCAAAGCAGATTTATCAACGTCTGGTGTATCCAATCAAACACTGGCATCTGGCATTATGCCATTATGCAACCTTTAAAGGCGGTTAAAGGAGTAATGCACTACAGCAGTTACTTTCTAATAAACTTATGTTATGTTATTAGCTTGCTTTGATTTTCTACTTGATAAAAAATTAACTGAGAATCATAGTTCATTTTCAGTTTTGTGTGACACCCAAAAAGCTTAATTGTCTTGTACTTTGTTTCGTTGATAGTTGGTGCCTTAGGTGTCCGAAGAATAATGGCCAGTGAATTTCAAATTGATTTTAAAATTGGTTTTTGCTGGGAAGTACTAAAATGACCTTGCATGCTCTCTGTATTTTTCCAAAAAGGAAGGTTGCCCCCCCCCCCACACACACACACACACTGTGATCCAGAAATCAATGGATCCATGAGTCATTTAAAAATCATCAGCTACATTTAGGTTTGTTGTTACACAGCTCCTGGTCTTATCTATAAAAGCAGGGACCTGACACTTAATCTCAGCTGAAAATCTGTCTGTACAGGAAGTGAGCTTTCCACAACAGCCATTACTAATACGTCCCTCTCTTGCTCCTTTGTAAAGATGCCTTTCATTACTTGGCAGAATGGTATTTCTTGCATGTCATCTCAAAAGAATTGTATTGTTCCCAGACCTTCTGCCGTAAATGAAAACGAAACTGCTATTAATGCAAACAGGGTCTGGTGTAGCTCTTCTCTACCCTAACCAGAAGAGGAAGAGGTGCATGAGGGACTATTGTCCCCTGTCCAGATGGGACCCATAAAATGAGTACGTTAGACGGAAGTGCAGATTCCAGATGTGGCCAGTTGCAGTCTCTCTGGGGGTCTATGTGCCTGGGGTCCTCCTGGCAGAGGGGGGGCGAGAGTGAGTCTGCAGGGCGCATGTCACCTTGAAGCGTAATGAAGCGAGTCGGGTCGGAGGTCCAGTGCAGCGCTCCTTTGAAGCGCCGGTGTAGCCTGACCTGGGGACTTCTCAACACCGGGGGGAGGGGCGGGGAATGCAGGTGCGGGTGTTTGTGTGTTCCCAGGAATAGCCTTTATGGGATTTTCTCCCGCTGGGGAGCGATCGTGTTTCCTGATGATTCAGCCCCAAGCGTGCTTCAGTTTACCTTGATTAATGCCCCATCCCCTGATCCACATGAAGCCGGACACACCATACCCTCCGCGGCCTGACCTCGCTCATAAAAGTGTCTCATATTCTCCCCTCTCTTTCTCCCTGTAGGAGGCAAAAGGTGACTTCACAAGGTGAGCATATTTCTATCTGTTTTCAATTTATGCTTCCACAGACTGAAATTATACATTGATTTGTGTACATTAATTTCGAGTAGTAGTTAGAGTATGCATTCATTTTCATTTGTCTCTTTTTGTCCACATTCCTTTTTTTCATAAAGGCTCCTTTCTTTTGCTCTTACATCTGTCTCCATTTTTTGAAAATGAAGATAAGTAATTAACACTATTCTCTTTAAATCAATCTCCACCTCACACATTTGGAACTTTTATTTTACTGTAGTGGGAAAGTTCCCACGTTCTGAGAAGGACTCTTAATGTGAAACGGCTCTTTGCATTGTATATCGCCTTTAGCGGGGTTCCAGGAATAACCTGCGTGCACCTCTGTGTGTGAATGTGGGCTTTCCCCTGAGCTCAGCTCGGTGGTCTGGGGAGAGAGCGGGGGATGAATGAGAGAGAGCAGGAAAAGGGAGGAAGGATGGAATGCAGAGAGTAAACACTGTAACCATACACCCTGCCCCCCTTCCTTCACCTCCTTCTCTCCTTCTACTCTTTCTGGACTGGTCCTTCTTTTTTTACTTTCTCTTCCACGTTCTCTTTTTCATTTGTCTTTTTCGGGATATATGTTCCATGTGATTGGTCTGTTAACTGCACCACCCTGTGAGATCTATATGAATCTCTGACCTGAGAGGGGGGTGATTCTGGCAGTGTTTTACATCCGTTCAATGAAGCCCCATGACACCAGCCGCGTCTGGAACCGGCTGAATCGATACAGATGCCAATAGGGAATAAAGCGAAAGCCATTTGTGTGGGTTCAGCTGAACGGCGCGCGGGCAGGCAGCAGAGCGGTGGACTGTGGTTATTCTCAGTACATTAAACATGCCCTCTATGGTTCAGCTGTTTCCAGCAATTTACGGAACAATGCGCTGTGGCCTCAACACTGTTTTTGTCTTATTAAACTCTACTCATATTTATCTTAAAGGAGCTCATGCATAGCGGCCAGTTCATTAACCACACTACTGATACCGAGTGCTTTTGCAAAAATATCCCAGCATCCTCTGGGACTGGAGGGGTGGGATATGGGGTTGTTTTTCTGTGGCCGGCTCAGTTTCCACCAGCTCTATGAGAGGGTTTCACACAGTGAAACTGATTACAGGCTCATGTCAGTGCCTCGTTCTCACATACTGGTGCAGTTCATTGCCAAGAATCTCAGATCTGTCAGCCATAGCTGCAGCCGGACCCTTAGGATCCATTAATGAGCAGTCTTGAAACATAAAATATAAAGAATATACTTTCTGGACCAGGAGCAATTCCTAGACCTGAAAAACATTTTTGCCCTATAATTTTATAATTTTTTTATATACTACTTTAACAGCAACTTTATTGTAGTCTATAAGTAATGTACACTCAGTGAGCACTTAATAAATACTGCCTTTGCTATTTATTAGACTTTTGTTTTGTTTTAGACTTAAGTGCTGCTGTAGCCTATCCACTGAGAGGTTTGACACATTGCATGTTCAGAGATGCTCTTCTGCATACCACCCTTGTAATGTGTGGTTATTTGTGTTACTGTCACCTTCCTGTCAGCCAATCTGGCCATTCTTAGTTCAGAAAACTTGGAGATGCTGGAGCTATTGATTGAAGAGACACTCAAATTACCCGTTTCAGGTGTCTGCTAGTAAAGCATTATTTGAAAACTTTCGAAAATTTGGGATTCGTACACATTGAGCTGTCGTAAACCATAATTTCTGACTGCACAATAGTCTATACACTGTTGACAAGGTGTGGTTATGTTGTATTGCAGGGACGTATTCAGATTGCTTCTCCAGATCGGTGATTGATTTTGCTCCTGTGTCCAGGCAGTGTGAGGTTTGCTGAGAGCCCCCTCTCTCTGAATTCAGTCTTTCAGAGGATGTTCTGATTTACGTCCTGCTTCGACGTCCACTTGCACCCCCTTGTACAAATCATTTATTTACACCAAGCTATCCGAGTGTGGCTCTGATAGGGAGGCACCCAGCCAAATTCCGTAGCAGCAGCTGGTGTTGCATCTGCAGCTGTGTGTACATGTGTGTTTTTCTGTGAGTGTACAGTATGTGTGTATTCACGGGCATGTGTGTTTTAGTGATTAATCTCTAGCCTGACGTCCAATATCTAAAACCTCTTCCAGTATTGTAGAATGAGGCTGTGAATATATGCTGATGCACCATTTACTGTCCCGAAGTCACCGAGACAATGCCACAGCATCATTATGAGAAACGGCAGACTGACGGAGACACTCGAGCGTGCGTCACACGTTCGCCATCTTATATTGCTTTCCTCAGTTTATTAGTCATTGCTGAAAATACGCTGCCAGTCATCTACTGGCATAAACCGTTCTCATTATCTGTAATCCTTGTTAAAACGGTTTTATGAAGTGCATGCTGGGAAAAGGCCCCCAGTTCCGTGCGTGAGTAATGTCCTCCTGCAGGTGCAGCCGGGTTGTGCAGGACGGAGCGGCACGGTAACCGCGGGCAGCAGTCGCAGCGGTGGCCTGTACTGCTTCTGAGTCTCAAAGGCCTTAAACAGTGAGAATATGGAAGCGCTTCTCAGGGCAGGGTGGCGGGGCTTCTCATTAAGCTACAGAAGAGAAACGCAGATTCTCAAAGCGTTTTTATTTCTCCCTCCTCCTAGCCCTCTTCTCCTACTGTTTGATGTTTTTCACTCTGTCCGGAGGAGCTCTTGTTTACGCTGTTGCCATGGCGACGGGTACAGCCCAGAAAGGCTTAGAGCCGCTCTGGTGAGCAAGCCATCTCTTTCGCAAGGTCTTACCCATGGGTGGACACGGGCCAATTTCAGATGAGAGTTTGACGGAAACCAGCGGGACAAATTTAAGACGCACACAAGGGCCTCTGCATGTGCCTTTCACTTCAGCTGTTTTTTTGCTTATCCATTTTCAGTTAAAGCTCTTGCGTACGCCAGATGCCATACTATTGTTTATATGCCTTATAAAGTGAAGGAGCAATTCATTTTAATATAGCCAGATGTTAATATTGGTCTCAGTCAGTTTAATGTCAAATCGGCCATACCTCACATGTATAGAAGAAAAGCAAAGTGTGATATTATATAATAGAGGGTCCTAGAGGGTCCTGAAGTCTCAGTGTATCTTTGTTGTCTCTGTGAATTAGCCGAGTGGCTGTAATTTTTTTTATGTTTTCCCGTGTTGTCTTATGGGATCTCATGGTTTCCTGCTGGTTCAAAATGAGCTTGGAAATGAAATTTCTGTTACAGTTAAGTTAGCAAAAAGTGTGCCAGTACTATGAGAATTTTACTGGAAAATTGTGTCAAGCTAAAACAGTAGTAATATACAACCACGGCTCCACAAATAGCAAGAAAAATAAACATAGGTTTACTATAAGGTTACTGTAATAGTCCCACACAGGTCTGGAATGTGCCATAACCTCCCCTCATGTCATGGCAGCTGCTCTGTGTGGGTAGCACTGGGGGCCCTGTGTGTGTGAGGTCTCTGGAGGGGGTGTAGGGAATTGATCCTGGGGTCTGAGTCATGGACTACAATCACTCCCCTATCCAGCTGTTCCCCGAGACAGACAGAGCACACATCAGTTCTACACTTTCACGATGCAAACTCCACACGGGGACTACATTCACCCCTCTTTAGTAACACTGGTGACTGTCCCATCACCTTTTTAAGAGGAAGGAGGTGTGAACCAGTCCCATGACAATGACAATGGCTCAGACCAGTACACTTTTGATTCAATTTGTAGCAGTTGTAATATTGAAATAATGTTCTTACTGACGTTAACTCCAGAATTATTTACCCTTGGATTACATGGTTGGAGACCAACTGTGGTGTTGTCCAAAGTACAGGGTTTGGTTCGATTTTATTTTGTGGCTTTACCCTTAATACTGTTTCCCTCGTTCATTATTTCCTCATTAGTAATGAGGTCACAAGGGCGGACCTGAAGAAGCTGCCAGCTCTACCCACCCAGGCATTGAAGGACCATCCCTCTCTGGCTTACTGGTGAGTCACACTGGCGTCTCAGCAAAGAGCACAGCCCAGACTATATATAGAGCACAGCCCAGACTATATATAGAGCGCAGCCCAGACTATATAAAGAGCACAGCCCAGTCTAAATGAAGAGCACAGCCCAGTCTAAATGAAGTACACAGCCCAGTCTAAATGAAGAACACAGCCCAGTCTAAATAAACAGCACCGCCCCATAGTCAATTAAGAGAACAGTTTTGTGTTCAGTCTCACAAAATTATGTTGCCATGTGTGCTCAAGCCAGCCAATATTCAAATTAATGAACAGTGTAAATGAACAAAGGGTTTTGAATTACATCATATGACCTCATTTGAAATACTTTTTTTTTAAACACTTGGCATTCCCTTCAGGGGCCCAGTCCCAGAATGCAGTGGTCCGAGACCTGAAATCTGGCTCAGTGACACACACATCGGTATCTTGCTGCTGGCGAGATGAATTATGGATGAAACTCTGCATATCTTACTTAGCTCAGCTTCATGGCTGTGTGATCTATGTGAGGGGAATTCCAGAACAGTAGTTGATTTGGGTGGATGAACCCTCTCTCGTTCTGTAAATGCTTAATCTTACTCCCTACAAATGTATTTTTTTGTGACATTTTAAATGTTTCATGGTAGTCTTTACCATGAAAACACATGGGTTAATCCTGACCCATGAAGCCTGGATGTGTCCGCGATGTTCCGATGTGTGTTGAACTGCTGCTCTGCTTGCTTCTCGTTTCAGTGAGGACCGGGTGATTGAGCACTACAAGAAGCTCAATGGTCAGTCTAGGGGCCAGGCCATAGTTAAGTAAGTAGTCTCTGCCAGTCGTCTGCCGAGCGTGTCTCTACTGGAGTGGTGCAGGATGTTCTGGTTATGTTTGTGTTTCTTGTTTAGCCTACTGCTCATTTTTCAGTTAGCCTCATACAGAACATTGACTTGCCGTGTGTTTGGACCGTCCAACTATTCTCTTTCCCTGCGGTTCTTTCCAATTCACTTATTGACTTTCTCACAGACCTTTACAATTTCATTAATTTGGGTATACCTCTTAAATGGTGAAAGTGGTAAATTGAAAAGCAATCCATTATCATTGGAGAAGAGCCCCGGATGCCCCTTGTGTCTGTACAAGACCAGTGTTTGCATTTACAATGGCACAATTAATCTCTTCCGTCACTTTGACTAATGGAGTAATTTTATCCAGGGGTGCACTGAATATCCAATGTGTGCCTCCTCGAATGAGGTTAGGTGCTATGTATAGGTTTTTTGTTTCCGTACAGCAAAAGCTTTGGGTGTGTGATGCTCTTGGTAATGGGATATATACTGTATGTGCATGTGCAATGCTATAAACATTAGTTATTGGCATTCAGAGCTGAGAGTGCATTCTGGGTTCCATGAGTCTCTTGTCTCTCCTCCACAGTTATATGAGCATAGTGGAATCTCTTCCCACATACGGAGTGCATTACTATGCTGTTAAGGTAGGTCCTTATCTTACTCAGGTTGTGCCGGATTAGGTCAGCGGAAAGCGCTTGATATTAAGACCTAAATTCCTTGGTTACTTAAATTCACATAAAATAGCTGAATACTTTTTTTTCCTCAGAAACAATCAGAGGCAGGTTTGTGTGTTGTGCCGACAAACAAATGTTCCAATGGGTATTATCCCATTTTCACATTATTTTAGATTAGTCACCGTTTCTGAAAGCAAGACGGACCAGTACTGTATCCAAAGATAGTTTCCTTCATGTTCAGAAGGGAAAAAGACAACAACGGATGGAAAATAAAAAATGAGAATCGAAATTTAACATCAGTAACTTCACCCAGATGTCCAATGTTCCTTTAACAGAGCCCTGTTTGGCACTGGAAATTACAGCACTTATATATTGCATATTATGCCTTTTTTACAGTTGGATATTAACTGAAGCAATTCAGCTTAAATTTCTTGCTGAAGCATGCAATGCCCCCCCTGGGTTTCAACTCTGAAACCTCCTGGTTCCTAGCCCATGTCATTAATCACGACACTATGTTGGTCATCTTTCAAGGCAGCTGGAGAGCCTAGCCTTAGCTGTGCCAGCTAATGTAGCTTGCCGCTGGGACCCCGTAGCAGGCTGTGTTCCAGCCACCTGGAGCAGAAGAAAGCACATGATAGCATATCCCACAATGCCTCAGTGCCTCGTGTGATGAATGTTTCTCTCCCCTGTCACAACAGGACAAACAGGGTATTCCGTGGTGGCTGGGCTTGAGCTACAAAGGCATCTTTCAGTACGACCACCAGGACAAAGTGAAGCCCAGAAAGGTAAGTCTCTTTCACCGAATACACCGTGTTCCGCTGTTGCGCTGGTTCTGTTACGCTGATGTCATGTACTTCCTTTCTCTGCTCGTTTCATTTCAAGGCGCTGAGTGTGCTATAAGCACTTTATAAGAAGCATATGTGGCCTTGGAGGATAGATGGGCTTTACCTACGGGGTGTTGCGTGTGTGTTTAAGCCTTTATGACAGGTGCTTTAATGCATTGCCAGAGCCTGTCCGATCAGGTGCTTGTAAAAGTAGAGGAAGCACTCAAAGGCAGTGGAGCAGTTTCCATCATACCGCAGCTCGGCAGGGACAGGGCTCTGCTCATGAATGGTTGCAGCACGTGGTGCTCTTGTCTTTTCCACAATAAATTACTTTTCTTTCTAATTTCTTCCCTTTTTACCTTTCTCCCTTGGAGCTTATGAAATGGCCAAGGAGCCTGAGGACAGCATGTGTGGATATTAAAATGCTCACCGGACTGTGGCAGCTCTGATCATAATTGCTGGTCAGACAGCTCCATTGTCCCTCGGCAGATGATCGCCTCTGATACGGTGTGTTCATGAGCCTCTACAAAAGCTGCAACGCGCTCCTTCCATTCCTCCCAAGCACTCGGGCCCTTGTTTGCTTAAACTGGCTCGGACTGAAGTTGCACTGCTGCCTTGCTGCAACTATTGTGCAGCAACCGTGGTGCTCTTGTTGAACGGTCAGCAACTGCGGTGAAGGCTGAAAGAGCCGTGTGCCACGTGTAGAGCCACAATGGCCGCTCTGCCGCTCTTTACCACAGCTCTGAGTGTGAAAGGCAGCCTAGCGTATGCACCTTTCAGTTTTTTTACTTGGCTGGTGACTTCTGCTGTTTAAAATGCTGGCAGGCCAGTTAAATCACTGCCGTGTGTTCTGTTTATGAGTAGGATTGCTTTTGGGGGGGAGGGCGTGGGGTAGAGGCGCTCAGTTCTGTAGTCCCTAATGGGTCTTCTGGTTTTATTCCACTTGGTATCACTTTCAGAGCCTTTGAGGGTCAGTAGAAATGGTATGATTTTGTTGTTTATATGAGGTGCGCGGGGACTGGGGCAGAAGCAGCCAGCCCCAGCTTTTTGACGTGCTGGGTCATTTGGAATGCCACACACAGCAGGAGAGGCCATCTGTAACAGCTCCAGAAAGCAGCAGGATGTAAGCAGGGTAGCTGTAAAGTCCTCCGATCTCAGTGTGGTACACCGATAACCTTTACAGAAAGACGCTCCCCTCCACAATGTGGGAAGCATATTCACAGAGAAGCGTAATGCTGTAATGATTCGATCAGCTTTGCTACAGCAGGTGCCATGGTGAGGAGACCCACGCTGGGCTTTAATGGTGGCTGGTGGGCGAGAGACAGGGGAGTGCAGTGAGGCTGAGCTCTCTCTCGCTGTGGCTTCATCCTCTGCCCTGTCCTGACCACAGCTGTCCACAGCAGCCACAGCTGGCTTGCAGAGTGAGTGAATTCTCACGAGGACACACTTAAGTACTTGACCCTTATCTGGCGTCCTCCGGGACTTCTCCTCCAGTGGCCGTGGCCCCATAAAACACAACACAGAGGCTGAAGGGTAATTACCTGGCCAGTGGAGAGGATGATGGCATCGCCATGATAACTCTTGCTTCAGCACTTTTCTGTCTTTAATTGCCTCCTCCAATTGACCCAACTGCATGGCGCTGTGGATATATACGTCTGGCCCCGAGACGTGCTGAAGTATGTACAGCGGCTTGTGTGTGAAGCGTGAATACAAAATTATCTGAAGTAATGCACCATTAATATTATGCCCACACACAAGCTCGCATACACACAAGGGCGCGCACACACACCACGACTACTTCAACTGCTAACACCCGTCTAGTCTCCTAAAAGTTTTCCATGAATAGCATGGTAAGCCAAGTGGGATATCCTGAAGCATAAAGAGAGGGATGATGGAAGAGAGAGGGGTAGAGGGAGAATGGAGAGTGGGAAGAGATAAGGATTGAAGAGAGGGATGTAAAGGGAACCGGAAAATTGAAAGTGGGAAGAAAGAGAACAAGAGTTTGTTATACTTGACCTGCTGGTCCCTGAGACTAGTAACTGATGACTTTAGATGAAATGAAGTTTCTGCTGATTACAGGACACAGGATGTCAGTGAATGTGCCTGTGAGTTACTAGAGCTGTGGAAAATGTAATTCCCCAGATTACCCAGATTATTTATGGTGGTTACACCCCTAAGCCTCATTTTACCAATAATGCTGCTGTACACTCCCACTGTCCTAAACCCTGTTCCACACTGCAGTCACCAGCTGACTAGTGTTCCTTTCAGAGAACAATAGTTCTCACCTTTCCTGCCTAAAGATAGTCTGATGCAAAAGATTTTCCATTCAGTGCGGCTATCGCCTTGTCTAGCTCGTAACACATTGTACAGTTTAAGTGAATCTACTTAATTCAGTGCGATTGTGCAGTTCTTAACTGACTTTGTATCACAGTGTCTCCCTGTGCATAAATATGTTCATTTCAACGTTTCAGACTGTCCTGATAAGGGATCAGAACCAGGCACTCAGTCGTATTCATTTGTCTCATTTCAAGTGTTCCGTTTTTCCAGCATTATCCTAGTGTTTTACATATGGAATCATTTAGTCAGGAATCCCAAATTTATGGTAGCTCTGTGGGAAGATATGGAGTCCTTTGCGGATGTTTGCTGCTCCCAACGCCAAAAAAACATGCAGAATAATCAAACGCACACGCTGCCCACACAGATTTACGGCAGCTTCATGCCGATTGGCTAATGAGGACATTCCAGCCCAGTCTGTCTCACTGTGGTTTAAGGATCAGATTCCGGTGGACTTCCCTGGTAACCCCTGGAATGCTGTGGTCTGTGCTAATTGGGTTGCGTCACCAGGAGGGCGGGAGGGAACCGGCAGGTCCAAATCAGCTCTGATTGTTTAAGGGCAGGCGGTGGAAGGGCCAAGTCATGGCCAAAGATTTGGGTCCTCCATCCTTCCTCCCTTCTACGCTTTGATCTTATTTCAGTTCTTCCACCAAACCTTAGGTCTCCTCAGAAAGATGGGAAGTTTGTAGTTCCGTAGTCAAGTATAAAATGTCTTTGTGTAGGTCCATTATAGTGAATATCAGCTGTAAGATATATTAGCTTATAAGTTCATTAACGATACATGTATTAGAGAACAGTGTACTTTTACAGTATCAAGTTCCTATATGATTTGTTGTAAAAAGCTGTAGCTAAATATGACCCAGTAATAGTAAACAATAGTTATAGAATGTGTTTTAGAGGGCTACAAACCTCCTGGATAATTAGCTGTAAAAGATGTGTTTCAGCCAAGCCCCACTATGAGAAACATTAGTTATGGCATGTGTTTTGGAGTGATATGAATTTCCTGTGCATTGGGGTTAAAAGTTGCAATTTGCTGTAATTGGTTCTTACTCTACTCTGGAGAAGCTCAGCTGAAGACAGGCCTTCTCAGCTGTTCCTGTTTAAAGAGTCTTGAGTTCAGCAGTGTGCCCGCCCCAGATTTACAGCTCAGAGCCTCCTCTTTGATCTGGTCATCCAGAGGACCGCGGGGGAGTCCAACTTAACAGCCGCGCACATCCAGAAATATTAGATATTTACTGCCATGGTAACCACGGTATGTGAAACAGCCTCTCAAATGACTCTTTGGGCAGTTGGAGGCCATCTTTAACAAAGAAATAGTTACTGGGAAAGAAGGCAGAGTCAAAATACCTGCTTTAAAAGCAGCTGGTTTTAGGGTAACCATGCAGGGTGTGTAAAAGGACATGGCA
Source organism: Conger conger (assembly GCF_963514075.1). Classification (NCBI taxonomy): domain Eukaryota; kingdom Metazoa; phylum Chordata; class Actinopteri; order Anguilliformes; family Congridae; genus Conger; species Conger conger. The sequence continues at coordinate 51,696,633 of NC_083767.1, forward strand.
CTGTAAGTGCCTCAACAGTTTCAAAGTGAACATGTTTTTTAATGACGAAGTTTCAGTCCCCATATATGTATGATTTGTCATTTAGTGACTTATGCTTTAGAAACTACCCCCAGGCAGTATTCATCAGTGCCATTCTTACAAATGTGATGCTTGCTTTGATCTTTTCAGTTGTTGTAATTGGGAAGCACTGATGGAGTCTTTGTGCTTGTTTCTCACTAACTGGCCACTATATCTCCACTAAAAGCCATAGATTGTAAGGTTTGTTCTTTGTAATCCACAGATGACTCAATCAACAGAGGAAGTGTTGGCCCAAGTCTTTTTAAGTAGCCAGCCAATACGGTACCCTGTTATGGGGTCAATAGTGTGTACGTACGTGCATGCACACACGCACACACACGCACAGAGACGCACTCACACACTCTGCACTGTCCTTTGTCTTCGTAAACCGCGGCTGGTTTCTGCTGTCTTATCAGTGGATTAATGGATACAGAGACAAGCATTTCCTGAACCCTTATGAATCAGCCTGGTTTATAGGGGCACTGCAGAGAAGCATGTTTACTCACTTGATTACAGGACATGAGTGTTTCTGAAAAAAAAACTGTTAATGGAACATGAGGTTTTGACCAGCTCCATGGTGTAAATGCTGTATGGAGTGATTGAGTGAGTGATTAAAAAGTACTAGATTGTAGCCACAATGCAGCCTTTTAATGCAAGTTGAAAAAGGCTTGATACTAATGTAGGCTTTTTCTTCTGCTTGGTAGCAGAGTGTGGAAAGAAGCTTGGAACCACACCATAGAAACAAGTTGGCAATAAGATGGGAGATTGTCAGGGGCACTGGCGACATCCCAGCCTGTAATCTTTGAAATCAAAAACACAATAAGTTGAAAGAATATTGCTTTCATATAGCTCCATTTCTGTGACTTTGCATTTTTATTAAGTGCAGGTTTTAGAGTTCCCACCACAAAAAAAACCAGGGGGAAAGGGATTCCCAGGAACATGGCTTTCATTCCGTGGCGCAATCCGAACGGAAAAGCATATGGCTCGGCCCTATGGGACCTGGAGCTGGGATAAGTTTGGATTGGATTTGACAATCTCCACGCCCAGGTGTAAACACACAGCCCCATCCCGGCGGACACTTCCCAATTGTTGATTGGTTACCGTTCCTGTTTTGTACTTGGATTTGCTTTGGCCTGAAACACATTGGCCGTAACATACTAGTCTAGTTTTTCTGTGTCAAGACATTTGAAAACAAAATGAGTTGAGATCAAAGCCTGAGAAAACAGAATTAGCGCTGTATTTTCAGTGTCAGTGATTTATGGCGCAGTGGTTTGTCTTTGATAATACTTGGCATTGAGAGTGTCTCTACACAGCCTGTGATTGATATTTGGGTTTTTCCACCCACTGAAAAAGATGCCCACATGTTCCCTCATGTGGCTTGTAAAATTGTGCATATTCATGTGAGCCATTTTAATAATTTATTGGCCTTATTGTTTGTTAATATTTTTATATGGAAGAATTCACTCAAGTGCCTGCATTTACTGGCACAGGGTTGCCGCATACAGAACAGAGACAACAAACTGCATGCAGCTGAATACTTCTTGTCCCCTTATTCCTAATTACACTTTACTGTTTTCCTCAGATATAGCATATTTTTCAGTGTCTGTCCATTGCAGACCCCCACCCCACGCACACACACACTCACACATACACACACAATTACAGGGACATTCACAAATGACCAATGGCTGGCATGCCTTCCATTCCAGAATGGTGGGAGAAATATGGACCCAAGTGTAGCTGAGCATCCCTGCGAGCATTAGTCATGGAGTCACAGCCATACATCAAACCTTTCTCCCTGTCCCGTGCTCCACCGTGTCAGCGGTTGGCAGTGAGCGGCCCTGTCTCTCCCCGGCCCACGCAGGATCCCAGCGCAGCGTCTTCTGCTCTGCTGTTAAATCCGCCTGACCAAGGGTCACGTGTCGCCGCTGGAGTTCCCCCAAGATATATCGCGTGTCTGGGAGAAATTGGCTGGAGGCGAATCGGCCGTCTGCGCGTGAGAACGCTCGCCCGGAGGGGGAGCGGTGCTATCGACGTGTGCGTCGCCCGTTCCGTGGTGTTGCCTCGGCTGCGGCTGCTGAACCCTGCCCCCCACCTCACCGTGACCCTGCCCCCGGTGAACCTGAACTCAGGCCTTCCGTTTAGCCATGCAAACCCACTTCAAGGTTGAGAGCGGTTTAATTGTTCAACCGCATTTCTCCATGGGCCTGACCCTGGCTTCAGAAACCCAAGTGCTTTTTACAGACTCTCAGCTGTGGCAGACTTTAATCGGTTGAATGACTGTCAAAGCACTCATAATTAATTGTAGTTACAAAATAAACAAAATGCACAAATTATCCTTCCAAACTATGTCTTTGTCAGTGACACCGAACTCCCTGTCTGTTTTCCTTTTTCCTTGCATATCAGGTGTGAGCACTCCTTACATAGCTGACTTATTTAATAAGAATGTTTCCACTGATGAGTGGATTACATCATGTTGCCTCTCACTGCATTCTTTTCGCTCATGTTTTCTGAGAGCTCTTAAAACATCTCAGACCAGGCTTTCTGTAACTAATTGAATGAAATGGGCCACACCTACTTTTCAGAGAGACTCCACCAGGAGCTTGCGTCTATCACATGCCTGCTTAAACCAAGCCAGAATGTGTTAGGCGGAAAATAGTGCTTAAAGTGTGTGGGAGTCGAGCATTTGCATCCTATCGTGCACATGTTTATGCATTTGCATTGAATGCCAAGTTTTATGTTATTTGTTTTTTGTTACAGTAGATGTTTGACCAAGACTGAGCACACAGTGTTTGTGTTTGTCCTATTGGCTGCCTATCCTCTCTTTCCCAGAGTATTCACATTCTTTACCTCTTTGCCCCTCCCCCTTAAGCCCCCTACCCACCCCCCCGACCACCACTCCACTGTGATGCATTCCACACAGGGTTAACTACATGTCATGAAGAATACTTGTTTTATACTGTTGTTATGCTGTACAGCCTTTTAATACAGTAATGATGATTTACTATCACAATGTCTCCTATAGAGAGACACTGTTAACCAGCAGGAGAGATAATGGGACTATGAGTGAGTGAGTGTGCAAGCCGTACTTTTAGGTCCTGTCTCCTGAAAAGGCAGAAGTCCTAACCACAGATTCTGTATCATTGTTTTTCATTTGGCTTCTGATTCGAGTCAGATAGGACAGCTGGCTACAGCCTCCATGTAGCCCATTTTTTTTAAAAACATACAGTGTATTTTCCACTGGAGCAGGCACTCACAACAATGTGGAATGGGAGGGAAATGTGGAAAGAAATCCCAACAATGGTGTTTTGGTGGGGAGAGGGGAGCTGCCCATAGCGAATGAAACTCTCTCCCTGCTCCTCTGAACTCTCTCCACCCTCCCCCCGGATTGGAGGCCTCGGCCGGCTGCCTGATTTGTGTGCAGGAAGTGCAGTCCCACGGGGAGGTGGGATGGGTTGTGGGAGGGGCGGGGGGGATTTGGGCGGAGGGGGGTTTCAGAACAGAATGCGTCCTGCTCCGTGGAGAGGAAACTCCGTACTACTCCCACAGACCGCCTGCGAGTGCACTCTGCCTCTTCAGAGTGGAGGGATTTAACACAGGGAGAGCAGCTGCCCGGAGCTCCGACAGGGAAAGTTGGAAGAAGTTCGGCAAAAAGGTCCTTCGGAGCGCTGAGCCGGGCCGGACAGCCGGAGTCCGCTACCCCGGCCGTGTCTGGATGTGATTAGGGCCAGCGTCCTCTCCCTGTCCGAGATACAGCCACCCTGCCCGAAGATCAGAAGAGTCATGTCTGTGTGTGTCTCTTCTGTGCTGTAGGTGTTCCAATGGAGGCAGCTGGAGAACCTGTACTTCAGAGAGAAAAAGTTTTCTGTGGAAGTCCATGACCCTCGCAGGTAAATCTATAAAAAATGGCGCTGACCCAACCCCATCTCACTCCTGACCTGCTGGTCCTGTCTTGCCGGTGTCTGTGCTGACCAGTTGCTGTTCCTGTGCGCTTGATTCAGTTGTCTTATCTGTGCATGGAATTCCATCCTCTTCTTCATAGTATGTATTTCTTATGTACCAGTTTTTTTGGTTGGATCTTAATCTGAACTTTCTAACAAGTTCTATAGGAAGGACACTACTTCAAATAGTCGTTCGATCAATTGACTGTTGCCATCGATTGATTGTTTGATAGAAATAAGGATAACTTCTGACACACGTCACAATGGACTATTCTGTTAGCTGTAGAAGCTGAGCTAATGCAGTGGGGTATATAATGACGACTCTGAATGGAACAATTTCAGAACATATGCTATCGTTCTAGAAATGATTTCCCCTGCTGTTTTCAGGTTTTCCTGTGTCTATTACATCATACACATTTCCCCTGTACCCCTCTTTTGCTTCTATGTCCTGCTCCCCATTGTTTGTGGGACAGGTCGATAGTTCAGCCCTGCAGTTGCTTGACTTGAGAATGCACTGTACTCTACCGCAGCTGCTGGCTCCCCAGTTTCTCATTTCTGCCTCTAAGTCTTCAGTGAGACCCTGGACTGACTCTGTGTCACAAAATGTACACCAGAAACTTGCAAGCATTGCAAATGCAGTTCTCCAGGTTTCTTATATCAGATTGAAAAAAGAAAAAAGAAAAAAAAGGGGGGGCTGCAATTTCTTCTAAACACCTTGGTGTATTTGGATAATTTTTTATCTCTAAAAGTTTCACGGCTCGTTTCACAGACGCAGATTAAGCTCCATTGAAAATTGAATTTAGTCTAGGACTGTGCTTAATCTGCGTCTGTGAACCTGGCTCATTTGAAGATTAAACACAGACATTACAGACGTAAAGCTGCCCTTGCTGTAATGTTTGGTACGCACATTTCTTATTGGAGCCTTTTTCAAATTCAGCTCAATATATTCTGCTTAAATATTTATTCCAATGGTTAACAACACAGGAAGGGAAAAGAGCAGCGTTTGAGATTGAAAGTGGTCAGCCTTTGCAGGGTTGGTACTGCATTTAAACTGATCCCTTTTTAGAACAGATGGCTATCAGACTACTTTCAGTCACTTTAAATAAGCAACATCAGCCGAGTGAAGCGAGATGGAAGATTCCATTTGTTTTCAGCTTTCCTCGACAGAGGTCGAGGCATGGTTGCTAACAACGTAAAAAGATTTATGATGCTTTAATGCCAGCCTGGGGTAATTGGCAGTCACTTTTACTTCTTAACTGTTTGTCCTACTTAAAATACACCTTTTTTTTTTTTTTTTCCAAAGAAGAAGACCACTGTATTTGTTTTATGTTTGCTGCCTTAAGTTAAACACAGCCTAACATCTCTGTTGGGTGCAAGCCCATTTGATATTCAGATGGTGGTGTCTCAGGCAGCAGCCTGTGTTGTAGAATGTGAGAAACCTCATATGTGGCACTATTTTAATAGGCCTTTTTTACTGTAGAGCCTAATCAGAGCTGTTTCTAAAAAAGCATTAATTTCAAGTGCTTTGCGTTTTAAATTATGCTTGAAATACTATGGAAAATAGTAACATAGGAATAAATAGGGTATATAAAGTGTTTGTGGTTTATAATTGATACTGTATATAAACACCACTGTGGGCAACAACATAATTATCCTTGCTTATAAAATGGGGTTGTGTGGCTTAAAAGTATGTTAATTACATTGCGATAGTTAATGTTTGCTGTGCTATATAAACTACATTTAATGATCAATATATAATTTCTTAGTAAACAAGGTTTATTACCAGAGCAGCTCTTTGCAGGTTATTGGTCTATGTAGAATATATTCCGTGTTGCGTTCTAAATCATGTATATAGGTTCACGGTTGCGAACAGTGTGTATAAAGTGGTTGATGTTCCCTCCAACTGCAGGGCGTCGGTGACCCGCAGGACGTTCGGACACGGTGGCATCGCGGTGCACACCTGGTACGCCTGCCCGGCCCTGATTAAGTCCATCTGGGCCATGGCCATCAGCCAGCACCAGTTCTACCTGGACAGAAAGCAGAGCAAGGTGAGCGAGGAGACCCTCAGACCTGCTGTCTTGTGCTTGTGTTCAGTTGTGTTTGTATAGCACAGAGATGCTGTCACAAAGAAACTTTACGGAACATCTCGGCTCACATCAGATATTACTGTTGAAAAAGGGTTTGATTTCACCTTCCATCCTTTTTTTTTTTTTTTTTTTTTTTTTTTTTTCCCCTCTGGGATTTTGGTCAGACAAGATATTAATATTTTGTCACGTGAGTGCATAGGCTGTTGAGTATCTTTTTTTTTACAGTAGCAGGTTTGAATCTTGGGTGGCATATTTCTGAGTTGCCACTTAGCATAGGACTGAATCTGAAATGCTCAATTAAATACCCAACTGTAAAAATTGATAATGTGTCAGACAAGTTACAGTGTGCAAGTTGCCCTGCATAGTGCAGTAGTTATGTGTTATATGACACTTCTGATGTTGGCGTCTGATAGTGCCTCCTCTGGTGTGTCTGTTAGTGTGCACTGTGCATGTGACACCTCCGATTAATGATTGGTTGTCCTCGTCTGTGGGAGAAGAATTCTGACCTCTTCTGTAATCTTCCTCTTCCGGATTCCTTTACAACCTAGGATATAGAGTGTTCAAGAAAGCCATCTTCTTTATCTTAATTAGAGAATTATTAATATATCTTCTCAGCCTATGTAGGTCTTTTGAAAATAGCTTCTTCACTTCATTAATAAATGATGAAGTCAAGTTGTTAAATTTTAACTTTTCTGTGAAATAAGGTCTTTCCCATTGCTCTCTGCAGTCAAAAATTCACGCGGCCCGAAGCCTGAGTGAGATCGCGATTGACCTGACGGAGACTGGAACACTGAAGACCTCCAAACTGGCCAACATGGGCAGCAAGGGCAAGATTATCAGCGGGAGTAGCGGAAGTCTTCTGTCCTCAGGTAAGAAGAGCAGAAACACAAGGCATTCAGAACCAGATCTGTACTGTTATGCACCAGGCCTTCAGAACCAGAACTCAAATGTTATGCACCAGGCCTTCAGAACCAGAACTCTACTGTTATGCACCAGGCCTTCAGAACCAGAACTCTACTGTTATGCACCAGGCCTTCAGAACCAGAACTCTACTGTTACATTTACATTTACATTTTTACATTTTAGTCATTTGGCAGACGCTTTTAATCCAAAGCGACTTACAAGTGCATAGGTCCTACCATAAGTCAGAGCATCACATCCAGAAACTAGCAAAATACACAGGAAATGCTGTTCTAAACATAGTTGTGATCAGAATTTTTTTTAGACAAGGATAGGGATATCAGAAAGGAGGGGCAGGGGAAATCAGGAGGGAGGACTAAGGTAGAGTTTGAAAAGGTGGGTTTTGAGTCTGCGTCGAAATAGGGGGAGGGCTTCTGCTGTTCTGACAGTGGTAGGCAGGTCATTCCACCACTGAGGAACCAGAACGATGTTGTGCTTGTGCTGTTATACACCAGGCCTTCAGAACCTGAACTCTACTGTTATACACCAGGCCTTCAGAACCTGAACTCTACTGTTATACACCAGGCCTTCAGAACCAGAACTTTACTGTTATGCACCAGGCCTTCACAACCCGGACTCTACTGTTATACACCAGGCCTTCAGAACCAGAACTCTACTGTTATGCACCAGGCCTTCAGAACCAGAACTCACTGGGGCCCTGTACTCTTACTATGTTTTAGTACTTGTGCGTGTGTTATAATTATAGCTTGCAGTCATGCTTTAGTGCAGTGTGTCTGCTGTTTTCCCCCATTGTTTGGCGTAATGTGCTTGGTGACGAACGCCCTTTCGAGGACCTCAGGATGTTGTGCTTGCTTGAAGCCTGAGCATGTGTTCTGCTGTGGACAATGTCAGGCTCAGTGAGCAATACTCCATTGTCTGGGTTTGATTTCTAGGGCTGCAATGGGAGAAGGAAATGAGCGTGTGTGAAATAACCGGAGGGCCTTCTAACTTCTCCGTGTTGATTTTGGACAGAGGCCTGGGTTTCAGTTTTCTTGTTTGAGCGGCAAGGTCCTAAGGGGAAGTGCTGTGTTTAATATTTTCTCATTAGGGTCCTGTTTCATAAGCAGAGATCAGCATGTCTTATTTATTGGCCACACATGCATAGAAAGCAGTCTATCCCTCGTGTAGCGGAGGGAGTGGGTGGTGGGGGCTGGAGAGGGGACAGTTGTTAAAGGAAGGTATGTCTGCTGGGGCTGTGGGGAGATTAAGCCTTCAGCTCCATGTTCCTCACGAAGAAATGTATAAACAAGGCACTGTCTAGCAACAGCGTTGTAATGAAATGAGTATGGGAAAATCGCTAACCGTATACAATTGCGAACAAATGATAATGTTCTGGTTTGGAATGCGTTTAAATTCCTGTCATGTCTTTCCGGATTTCATCTTTTACTCAACAGGTTATTTTTTAATGGAACCAGTGGCTGTGGGGTGAAGGTTGGTGAAGGTTATCACAGAGTGTAGTTGAGCTTTTTACCCCACTGTGTGTTGCTGTGGTTTAAATCTGACTTCAGACTATGCCCTTCTTTTAGAGTAGCTCGTGTTATTCTGTAACTGAATAAGTCCTCAGCTTCTAAATGCAATTCCTATGCATAAAGCACAGAGTGGTGTGGACTTCCTGTTTGTTGCCTATTCCTTGTTTTGCGGAGAGACTTTGTGGAGGAAGCCGTGGCGATATTGCCTTCCTGCTCTTGCCTCGCCCGAAACGGTTGACCCCACGATCCATCTTAAGGCAGGAGGCTTTGGCCCCAACGTGGAGCGGGCCCCTTTCAGCTCCTCCACCGTGAGCCTGTGGGCCCCCGAGGAGGAAGAGGCCCCAGCTCTGTGCTGTGGGGGCGAGAACATGGCTCCACCCCAGCTTCCCTTAAATCTCATAGCAGCTGGGCTGCTTTTAGCTGATTCACACGTCAGACCAGTAGCGCTCTGCTCATACACAGAATTAGATTGCTCAGCACAGGCAAGTGAGGTCTTGGCACATTTGCATCAACTTTATATTTCGCCACATCTAAGCTCCTGCAGATGAATACCGCAAGGTTCTACCTCTCATCTGAGACCTTGACAGGGCTTAACACTTAAAGTCTTTCCTATTTGTAGCACACTTCTTTTTCTGTGGTGCAGCTCAGCCTCTGCCTATAATCTTCAGTAAATTACTTTTTATGCTACCTCTCATTCTGCTGATCTGTGGACATGTCCTTGCACTTTTGAGGCATTTACCCCACAGATATTTTTTTTTATTTAGTTGGTTTTTTTTCTCCCCAAAAATAATAAAACCATAAAGTTACCGTCTCATCAATCTTAAAGCATGTTAAGCTCCTTGCTGGCAATACTGCGCTTTACTATTCTCTGGAGGAAACTTCACACTGTGAAAAATGGCTCTGTGGAGATTTCCTCCATTTACCCTAAGGCTTTGTCCTGAAGCGTGCGTCAAATGTACTGCTCCTTCATTTCCTCTGCTGCTTTGTGAGAAATGGATTTTAACACCAGGAAGGATAACCCTGGGGACACTCGAGCCCCCACCGGGTTCAATCGTTGACAAATCGCTGTGGGATGAAAGACCAATAAACCTGCCAGCTAGTCGAGAACAAACTCCTCCATCCACCGCCTCAGTGTGACAAAAACTGCCATCAGTTACAGAAAAGCACAACCGGCAGAACTTTGAAAACTTAACATGATTGCGATAGATGTTCCCACTAAATCTTGTCCACTGGGTCTTATCTTGTGCTGGCTTTAATGGCGTGGTGCTGCGCTTGGCTGAGCAGCTCATTTAGAGGAGGGTAATTAGAAAAAGTGGCTGACCAGCCTTGAACACAGTCCTCTGCTCTGCTGCCTCACCTAATTACTAGCCCTCATTGATATCCCCTGAACAGACACTGCAGTCAGGCTCCAGGGGCATGGGGGTGGGGCCTTCACCAGATTGACCACTGTGAACCCAACCAGACGGTGAAACGGGTCTGTCCTTATCGAGCAGATTTATGTCTTTACTACTGCAGCTTGTTTTATCTTTATTTGTAAAAGCAGTGATTGGGGTTGCAGAAAAGGTAGCTTGTATATAGTTATTGGTAGGTGTGAGAAGGGTCTTCGTGCTCCAATGTTTTTGGCACGTCAAGCACAGTGTCTATAGCACAGTGTAAGAGTTTGTCATGCTGTACAGAATGCTTCTTTTGGACTGTGTGTCTTGTACAGTAATCATATTTCCCTGTAAGGATGAGTCTTGCTAAGATTAGCCATCTGCTACTTGTGGTTGAATCAATTTCGGGGTAACTGCGAATTCTGACACGTCAGTGATTCTTGCAGATGGCTTGCACAGCCACTCCTTTTACAAGAGACGCACACATTTTTCCAGAGTGACTGTTTTTCACCTCACCAAATTCTCTCGCATTCTTCAGGAAATTCTAACAGGAAATAGAAAAGCAATTGAGAGATTTTGGTGTGAGGTCGCTGTGAGCAAACTATTTCTCTGACAGGCCAGCGATGCTCTCAAAGAATCCATAAGATTGAGTAAACACTGCAACCCTGGCCCCACCACCCGTCTTCGTTAAATACGGTCATCCCACGCTCGACTGTTCCAACCTGGGTGAGCACAGGAAACCGCGCATCAACCTGCTGTCTTTTCTCAACACCCAGGGAGTCAGAGCTCAAACAGTCGGTTTACATGGCCAGTTTACCTGTCACATACAGATAAGCTCTGGACTAAATCAACTGGCTCCAGGGAGCAAAGCTAGCATCATCCGGTAACCATCCTTGCAGGCAGCAATGGCAATGAATGAATGTTCAGTTAATTTCCGCCCATGTAAATCCCCTCTCCTCAGGAAGCGCTGTTGACACAGAGCCCCTCGGGCCAGGCGATATCTGCCTGACGGATATCCACCACTGTTAGTTACACACCTTGTTTTGCCTTCGACGAACAGCTCAGCGTCTGGGTGTCCGCGCCATGTCTGTCCTTTTGAACCTCTGACAATAACACACTTCTTCCTTTTCCAGCCTTCACAATGAGCCAGTGCTTATTTTATTAGAGCTCCATGGAATGCATTGACTGTGCAGCCGTCTTACTATCCTGCAGCATAAGCCTGTACATATTCAGTAGCACTTAGGTTTTTAACATTAAAGCTGAAAAGGTGTATTTCCACCTTCTGATTCAGTATGTAGTTTTGCATGTGAGTATGAACTCGGACACTTGTTTAGGGGATACTTAGAATAAACTAGTTAGTTGAATATTTATTTAATTATGTAACATTCACAATTTACTTTGTGCAAAATGTTTAATTTACCAAGGAGAGCCAGTCATATAATTCCCAATTTAACTATTTAGTGGAAAATCTATTAATTGTTGTTATAAACCTAGTTCAGGTTAACTTTGTCTTAGTGTTGACTTTATATTAGCTGGAAAGGGTATACTGAGTAATCTATATCTGGAAGAGTGAACAGTGTTTGTTATGTCTGGGGGAAGTGAACCTAAATTTGTTTAGGAATCTCTGTACAAGTTCTCTCACATGGGTATCTTCAGTGGAGGGTTAAGGATGTTCTATGGTTTGGTCTCTCTTGCTCCCCATCCCTTTGACCTGGGTATTCTTAAAAAAAAAAAAAAAAAAAACCTGTCCCAGAAATAGTCGCATTGCCCTTTTCACTCTTGAACAAACAGGATACTGAGATGACAGGGTTAAAATTTGTACCGATTCCTGGCCCAGTACCACCCGATCCCTGGGTAAGGCTGTTTGTGGAAGGGTCGCAGTTTGTGTAGGCTTTTTCTGGAAGGGTCAGAAAGGGTTTGCTTCTTTACCGTCATTGTTTATATGAAAAGTGCTTGGGACTGGCAGTGGCAGTAGCTGCCTGGAGTCGGGTTTTGAGCTTTATTACAGATGTCGGGCGGTGCATTGTTAGCGGGGTAGTCTGAATGAAGGAAATGTGTATTGACAGGTTCCCAGGAGTCGGACAGCTCCCAGACCGCCAAGAAGGACATGCTGGCTGCCCTCAAGGCCAGACAGGAAGCCCTGGAGGAGACACTGCGGCAGCGACTGGAGGAGCTAAAGAACATCTGCATCAGAGAGGCAGTAAGAGCCAGGATAGCTCCCCCTTCAGGAGGGAGGACCATGTTGTGTGTTGCATGTGTAGTAGACCAATAAGTGATGTTATAATTTGAGTGGCCTTTCATGTTTCCTCTGCTGCTACATCAGGAACTTACTGGCAAGCTGCCAAAGGAGTACCCCCTGGACCCGGGAGAAGAACCTCCAACTGTCCGCCGCAAGATCGGCACAGCATTCAAGCTGGATGAACAGAAGATACTGCCAAAGGGGGAGGTGAGAGACTGGCACGTCTAGAACTTCCTGCAGCCTTTGTCCTTTTCAGCATGGTTAATGTGTTAAAACATGGTTAAAGTTAAACATACCAGATTTCTGCAAATATGTGCACGTTCAAATATTCAAATATTCCAAGTATTCATAATCCACATTTTTTAGATTCACTTCCTGAAAACAGAATGTTATGCATCTTTTTTATGTTATGCATCCGTTTCTGTTTTATATCAAGAATTCTAAAACCAGTTCAAATAATAACTTTCTTTTCTCTACAAATTAAAATATTTGAATGATAAATATGTTCTATAAATGGATTCATCCTGCCCATTTCAGCCTTGTATAATCATTGTTACAGACTCTTTCCACAATCGTGTGTGCCGTCTAAAAATAGGCAGCCTTATGTGTATCATGGGAAGTGGCAGCAGTGGGTTTTGTGTGCACTGAAACAAAGCCAAAGGAGTGATCCTGTGATTTTTAACCAAAACAGAATGATCGTTGCTACCCAGCTTAATCCGAACGCACGGTTATGAACAGCGAGCTGAAGTAAGGCAGACTGTTATCCACTCCACGTGGGAGACCCTGGTCTGAGCTCGTGCGGGAGTGCTGGCTTGAGGGATTCCAGTTGTGTGAGAGAGCCCTTTGCGTGTGACCTAATGTAGTTTATGAGCACACCTCCCTGCTGCTGAGAGAGCTCTCTGCTGTTTCGCTGTCGTCTGTGCGGAGCGTAACCTCGCCAACCGCCCGTCTCTGGGCTGAGGTCACTGATAGTGTGGCTGTGCTTCTTGGATGCATGAGACAGCTAGGGAGACCCTCCCCCCCACAATTACAAAAACATTGAAGTGGAATTGGTAGTTGTGAGCTGTTTCAGAAATGTTGACATAGTTTTAGATAAATGGTTATGTTATAAATGAAGCCAAACATCAGCATTCCTCATAATTCTAATTCTTTTCATGCAGATATGTACAAGACAGTAATGTGTTAAAGTGTATGTAATATGCTAGTTTATGTTAATATGTGTGTGTGTGTGTGTGTGTGTGTGTGTGTGTGTGTGTGCGCGCTTATGGCAGGAGGAGGAGCTGGAGAGGCTGGAGCGGGAGTTTGCCATCCAGTCCCAGATCACCGAGGCGGCTCGGAGGCTGGCCAGCGACCCCCACGTCAGCAGTAAGAAGCTGAAGAAGCAGAGGAAGACCTCCTACCTGAACGCCCTGAAGAAGCTGCAGGACATCGAGAACGCCATCAACGAGTACCGCGTCCGCTCGGGCAAGAAGCCCACGCAGCGGGCCTCGCTCATTATAGAGGGTGAGTCCCAGGCCAGGCTGAGATGGCCACACCACCATACACACACAGCCACACCGCCACACACATACAGCCACACTGCCATACACATACAGCTACTGCACCATACACATACAGCCACACCGCCATACACATACAGCCACACCGCCATACACACACAGCCACACCGCCATACACATACAGCCACACCGCCACACACATACAGCCACACCGCCATACACATACAGCCACACCACCATACACATACAGCCACACCGCCACACACATAAAGCTACAGCACCATACACATACAACCCCACCACCACACACATACAGCCACACCGCCATACACATACAACCACACCACCACACACATACAGCCACACCGCCATACACATACAGCCACACCACCACACACATACAGCCGCAGCACCATACACATACAACCGCAGCACCACACACATACAGCCACACCACCACACACATACAGCCACACCGCCACACACATACAGCCACACCGCCATACACATGAAGCTACAGAACCATACACATGCAGCCGTAGTTTCATTCTGCAGCTGCACACTGCTTTTCACTATGTCACGTGATTAATCTGAGTCTAATTTTAGTGCTGTCTAAAAATAGGTTTCCTGACAAGAAGGGATTCGGTCTGATTGGTCAGGTAACTGTAGCGAGTAATACAAAGAAACCCTAGCTTAACAGAAACTTCTGTGTTTTCAATTTAAGCCCCATTTAGTTGACATGGAATCTAGCCTTCAAAGAGCCCTATAAACCGCCTTGTTCATATTCCAGGCAATCTCTGTGCACTTTTAAATGTTTTTATTCTCCCCAGGTTGTTCTTTTAAAATGTCAGGGTGATTTATATAATCTAGGCAAAGGGCACAGTAATAATAGAATAGGCAGTATCCTGGCTTTGTTTTCATAGATGAAATCAGTGGGAAGTTAAACGCTGTTATCGAGTGATATTTCTGTGAATACACAAGGGAAGACAATGAATAGCATATTAATATTTAGATAGTTTTGAAAGACTTTACAAAGAAAATGCACTGCCAATCTCATTTCATACTCTGGGAGGCTAGATAATGAGAGAACCTATTAAACCCATCTGCTGTTGTGGAACGTAGTTATCGCTTTCCAATCAAGCACTAATGTTAATTGTATGAGAATGACATTCACTGCATGTGTATTAATATGGTAAATATGCCTGCCAATTATGATGTCAGTATTTGGCCAAATGACTAAAGCTCCCTTTTGACTAATAAAAACTCCCCGGCTGGTAGTAGGTATAGATGTTTTATGTATTTTGACCATTAGAACTTTATACTTCACCGTGAATATATAAATACCTTCAGCACAGCAGTGGAAATCTTTAAAGCAAGCACCATCATCACCATGACCTTCTCACCTTTTTCATCCGTCTCCGTTGTTATATAAACACGGACAGAAGCATCTACTGTAGGTAGAATTGCGCTCTTGAGTCACATTCAGTGTCTTTTTTTGCAGTAAAAGAGGGTGAATAGCAAGTACAGGGTGTGAATTGAAGGTCTGAATTGCTTTTGGTTCAGCATTTGAGTTTTACCAGCTGCTTTCATGCCCCTTTTTCTTCACAGAGGCAAATCTGGGCTCTGAAGACAGCTCCCTGTCAGACGCTCTCGTCCTCGACGACGGTACGGTGATGTCAGCCATTTTGATGTTGCCCAGTACTGTTTACAGCTGACCCCACTTTGTTATTGTTGCCCTAGACTAAATAACTGGCTGTTGCAGTGGATACAAAGGGTGAATACAGGTTCATAGACACAAATAGCACTGAGTCTGTACCTATGAGGGGAAGATGTTTGAGGAACAATGAGGGGAAAGGGGACAGAGAGAGACCGCAGTATTGAGTGAGGATTGTGCTTTCTTATTCTTGGCTTATAAAAGCATTAGCGTTATTTTAAAAACATAATTTAAAGTGTCTGGCCATCATTTTTTCATATGAAAAATGTCATATTTGATTCCTTTCCACAATGGCATTTTTGTAGCGATATCGATTCAATGTGTTATGGATTGTTCTGTTTAGGGCCTTTGTGACAGGCTTGATTTACGAGCTGCGTAAGTGTCCACATTTGCTTCACATTGGAACAATTTGCTTTTCTCATTTCAAGCTCAAGTTTGAGAGAACTAGCTGGTCAGGGCGTCATGTGATGCGCTGGGTATGGATGTATGCGTTTCGGTAGAGAACCGGAGCACTCACGGGGGTCTTTCCTGTGTTTCTCAGACGACTCCCAGGGGACGGTCACCTTCTCGCCCGCGGCCTCCCCCCACAGGGGCCTGCCGCCCCGGCCCCCCTCCCACAGCCGCCCCCCGCCCCCCCAGTCCCTGGAGGGGCTCCGCCACCTGCACTACCAGCGCAGCGACTACGACAAGTCCCCCATCAAGCCCAAGAAGTGGAGCGAGTCCTCTCTGGACGAGCCCTACGAGCGCATCAAGAAGCGCTCCTCACACAGTCACACCAGGTGGGTCCGCTGTTGGTCGCGGTTACGACCCGGTCTAGAGCACTCGGGAGTTCTGCTGGTGTCCAGCAGCACTGCCAGGTCATACGAATTCCCAGTTAGCATCAATAATACAGCCATATACTGTATTACTGTTATGGCTGTCCAATAGTGTTTAAATACACTGCTGAGCAGAGCATATCACGGTGGGGAAAATGTCATATTCATTCCTAAACCTAAGCACATGTTCTCCGGATTCTTTGGGTTGGTGTTTCGGGAAAATATTTCCCCCTGCAAAAAATGAGTGGTGCTTTAGCATTCTTCGATTCAATATAAAAATATGAGGTTTACTTGGTTGGGCGTACCATGCATATTCAAATCAGTGACCCTTGCCCAGGCACATATAAAACTTTACATTACATTTTATTTAGCAGACGCTTTTACCCAAAGCGACATGCAAAAAGTACATACCAAGGTCATTAGAACAAGCTACCGAACTGGTCGGATAAGGTACAGTTCACATAGGATCAGCTGTACAGCCATGAACATTAAGTGGTGCTTTGTTGGTTCAGCCAATCGCTCTTCGTTCCCAGAGGCACTGTATGTTTGCTATAGCGTATCTGAGGGAGTCTCTCCTCCTCTGCAGCAGTCACAGGAGGTTCCCCAGCACGGGGAGCTGCTCGGAGGCTGGAGGGAGCGCCTCTCTGCAGAGCAGCCCGGTCAGGACCCTGCCCCACTGGAACTCCCAGTCCAGCATGCCCTCCACCCCTGACCTGAGGACCCGCGCCCCGCACTACGTCCACTCCACCAGGTCAGCCAGCACACCGGACCACTGCCGCAGAGGCTGCTTTTACAGAAATGTCATGTTCAGTAATATTACAAAATAATACTATTATATATTCTAAATATTTATTGTTGTATATGTATATAGTATAATGTATATAGTATATTCTAAATATTCCTACGATATACAATATATTCGAAAGGTGTGTATGTGCGTGTGTGTGAGAATGTGTGTGTATATTATGTGCGTGTGTATGCGCGTGCGCATGTGTGTCCCAGTAACCATCGTCATAATCGAGAGAAACCTCCTCTCCGTGCTACAGGTCTGTGGACCTGAGCCCCACACGGCTGCACAGCCTGGCGCAGCACTTCCGCAACCGCAGCTCCAGCCTGGAGTCCCAGGGCAAGCCCCCGGGCTCGGAGCACGAGACGGGCAGCCCGGAGTTCTGCCCCGCGGGCACCCGCAGCAGCAGCAACGGCTCGGACCCGCTGGACGACTGCTCCTCCTGCACCAGCCACTCCAGCTCCGAGCACTACTACCCCGCCTCTGCCGGGGGCAACCCCAACTACTCCACCCTGGCCGAGGACTCGCCCTCCAAGGCCCGCCAGCGCCAGCGGCAGCGCCACAAGTCCGCCGGCCAGCTGGGCTCCTCCAACTCGGGCAGCATGCCCAACCTGGCGGCCAAGAACGGGGTGGGCGGCGGAGGAGGGCAGCACGGGGTCTACCTGCACAGCCAGAGCCAGCCGTCCTCGCAGTACCGCATAAAGGAGTACCCGCTGTACGTGGACGGCAGCGCGGCCCCGGTGGTGGTGCGCAGCCTGGAGAGCGACCAGGAGGGCCACTACAGCGTCAAGGCCCAGTTCAAGACCTCCAACTCCTACACGGCCGGGGGCATGTACCGCGAGGCCTGGTCCGGGGCCGAGGACGGGGGCGAGGGCAGCGGCGGGCGCCTGACCCCCTCCCGCTCGCAGGTGGTACGGACTCCCTCCCTGGGCCGGGAGGGCGGGGGAGGGGCGAGCAGGACGGCCGTTTCGGACGAGCTGAGGTGCTGGTACCAGCGCTCCTCCGGGTCGCTGAAAGAGCACAGGAGAGAGCCTGGCGGGTCTGGCGTCTCGGACGGAGGGTCTCCGTACGGCACTCTGCAGAGCACCCCGGGACACCGCGCCAGGAAGGCCAAGGGCTCTGCAGGTAACCACCCTGTCTCACCTGTGTGTGTGTGTGTGTGTGTGTGTGTGTGTGTGTGTGTGTGTGTGTGTGTGTGTGTGTGTGTGTGTGTGTGTGTGTGTGTGTGTGTGTGTGTGTGTGTGTGTGTGGGGTAGACTGCATTCCCCTGGAAAGCTTTCCTGCCACTGTGTCCTGTCATGGTGCTTTAGAGTGCAGGGACATAAAGTGCAGTCGGTAAGTATTTAGACTGTGGTACTGTCTCATTTATAATATTTATAATACTTTCTTATTTCTCAGCCTCATAACGGCTTCCTTGACTGTCACTGGCCCAACCTGGGCCCCAATGTTGACAAACGCCAATAACAGACTCAAAAGGTATTCAAAAGCCTAGAACTTAGACTAGATACTGAAAACTTTCTTACTTGCACTACAGAAGTGATTGAGTACACCTGAGTAATCAGAAACGGCTGGTTCCCTAAAAGCAGGGGGCTATGTATAAAAAGGGATTTAATTCCTACACTCATCACCCATTATGGATGTACATACCCTCAAATTAAATGTGACAGTCTGCACTTTAACCTCATTTTCATTAGTTTATTTCAAATCTAATGCAATAGAGTACAGAGCCAAAAGAAGATAAATTGTACCACTGTCCAGACATTTACGCACTGCACTGTATGAGGATTGTGGGTGGTGGAGATGGTCTGTCCAGTGAAAGCTCCTGTAATCGGAGAGTAAAAACACAGAAACAAAGCCCTTCTCCCCCCCGAGAGGAGCTTACACACTGAGTCTTTGTTCTCTCCGGTTAAAGACAGTTTAACAGCTGAGAAAGCACTGGAATCCTAGCACAGCTGGTGAAACGAGTCCATGAAAACTATCGCTGCACACATGCACACACACACACACACACACACACCCATGCACACACACACACACACACACACATGCCCTCACATGTACACACACACAACACACACCCATACAAACACAATTATGATTCAACTGACCAGTCTGAGTACCTACAGTGGTATATTTGGAGAGAGCAGTCCTTCTTATGAACATCCTTCTTTTGGATTATATTGGATTCCTTAAATTCTGCTTACAGTATATCACATAGATGGCTAGCTGAACTCTTTCATACTTCATGTCTGAAGCAGTCCTGCCGACCCCACTGCCTGCACTTGCTGAAATCTGGGATTCACAACTCATGCCTTTCTGGATATGCAAAATCTTTACTGGCAGAGACAGCAGAAAAGGCTTTTAGTGAAGCCTAAAAACAGATGATCTATGAAACTTTTCCCCATAAAATATATACCTTTTTTCTATGCTGTATAATTGAGTTTGCATAGATTACCATTTTGTAAGTGTTATTTAAACACTGATTGCCAGTGTTCAAATCATCGTGTTGAAGTCCGCGTTAATTCCAATGTATTTGTAAATAATTAGGGGTGGCGGTAGGTAGGGAGTTGGCTTCCATCTTCAAAGTTGTAGGTTGGATTCCCAGGTGGGGCACTACCATTTTAGGAAGGTACCTGAAATGCTTCACTGAATACTCAGCTGTGTAAAGGGGTGGTATGTAAAAATAAAAACGAATGCCTTGCCAGATTGCTCTCGATAAGAGCATCTGCCAAATTGTAATGTAGATAAACAGAATTATTCTGATCTGTACCATTGTCATGCTGTGAAATCACATCTGTTACCAATTCAATTGATTGGTGAAAATCCACACCCTAACACAAAATAATCCCTAACAAAGGCTCTGGGAGAGCCACGGTGTTATTTGCCGCTGTTGTGTTGCTGGGCGCGGCACAAAGCCGCAGTGACAGTGAATACATTACACGGGGTAAACCGAATGAGAAACGCACGCTGTGTGTGACTGCAGTGGCAGCTGAATGAATGAATGAATGAATGAATGATGGAGAGTGATGCTAAGTGTTTGTGAGGGTCACTCCCCTGTCTCGTGGCACGTAGGCCAGACGTACGGTGCGCTTCTGCAGCAGCCCACAGCAGTGGAACCAAAACCGGTCCATTAATCAGGGCTTTCACTCCACCCAAGTAACTTCAATTCAACCGTCTTGTACAGAAACGGTCTAATCCCTTTGTGTGTGTGCGCACGTGCGTGTGTGTCCACAGCCGCTTCACCTCACAGCCAGCGGAGTGCCACCCCATCCAGCGAGCTGGCCGCCACTCCGCCCTGCAGCCCACAGCACATCCTGAGCTGGCAGAGCGGGTGAGTCTCCAGCCCGGTCTCCTCTCTGTCCCTCTATTCCCCAATTCCCACCGGCCCTCTCTCTCTCTCGCACTCTCACTCACTGTTTTTTCTCTCTCTCCTGCTTGCTCACCCTCTCTCTCAGCCTTTCACCCTCTTCCCCTCTTTCACATAGCCCGGCGTATTTGGGATAAATACCTGAAAGACTCCAGTGGTTCCATGCCCTGCTTTGTACATTCAGTCACAGTCATGGCTTCCTTATAGAAACTAATAGTTAATGGAAAGAGAGAGAGGGACCATATACTGCATGTTCTGGACCCAGGCACTGAAGATCTAAACTGATCCCAGGGCAGCCAGACCAGCTGTCTCAAAACTTCTGACTCTGACGTCCTAACTGATCCCTAAGACAGCAGTGGACAGCATCTCATTTTCACTTGGACTGCAGTCACTAATTTAGACCAACAAACCGGTTTGTGGATTATTCCTGATGGTGCCATTTATGACCATTAAGACCATGGTGTCCAATGTTCTACCAAGAAAGACTGGTGTAGGAGCACTCTCTTATAACTCGCAACACACCTAATGAAAGTCTTGGTTGAAGGCCATGATTAGTTGATTAGTTCAGACAGGTGTTGTGATATGGTAGAACAAAGACTTGCACACCAGCCCATCTCAGATGAGATTCCCAACCCCTGGTGTGGCGTTTTAGGTATTCCAGCATGTTCTACTGTTGGCTCCTCTCCTGTAACAGTCTCCATCTGCTCTATCCCTGCGCTGTTAAAAGGCTTCTGCTAGATCTCTCAACTCTAACCATTCTGGGCTAACCTCCGCTAACCTCTCTGCTTTTCCTATCCTTTCACTAACCTGTGCCTCGCTCTGCTGCCATTGGTCCAGAGGCACGGCAGGAAGCTCTCCTACCGAGGACCAACCTCATTCTCCAGCCCACCAAAGCACTGATGAATAGAGGTACGGTACGGGCTTCCTTCCCTGTGGCCGTAATCTCCCAGCATGCACCTGGCTGTGTCTGTACTGGTGCCGGCCTCGTGAAATGAGGTTGAGTCCCCCGTCTTGTGTTCTCTCTTGCCTGCAGTTTCCCAAGTGCTTCAAAATGTTTTCTTCTATGTTTAGCTTCTGGTCTTCACAGGTGAAATCAATGTGTGTTTGTCTTGGATTATTGCACTTAGATGGGCTCAACAGCCTGTTATATTAATCAGCTTTTGTTATGTTTTTATATGTGGCACTCAAAGTATGTCATATTTCATACAGAAAGAATAAGGTGATGGTGAGTCGCTGAGGTAAGGTTCTCTCAGGAGTCCATGTTTTGGCAGTGGGATAAAATTATGGTATAAACTTTGTGGATTTGAACATATTGGTGCATATTCTCTAACCACATCCCATTAATCATAGCTGAGGCTCCTAGTCTATGAGACACCACTATGAGAAGACTCAGAATGTGGAGTTCCTCAACCATGACTTTCTGTCTCTTTCTGACTTTCCAGCTCCTACAACGACAAATGTTTCTTGGACAGTCCACTGTACTCGGACTTAGCGGACGTCCAGTGGTATGGACGAGAGAAGGCTAAGCCGGGGACTCTGGTCTGACCCCACCCCCCACCCCCCAACTGCTGCCCCACCTCCACCCCTCACATGAGCATCCTGCGAGCTTGGAAGTCTGTGGGCAGAACGTCCCCCCGACCAGCCCTCTTCTGGAAGCACTTTCCTCCCCATCACACCCATGCCCTGCTCTGGTCCATGGGCTTGCCCCCTCCCCCACTTCTCATACTGCAGGGGACTCTGGGACCCTTTGCCCTGTAGGACTGGACAGCACCGTGAGCCAGGCCCCAGACCTAGTGGCAGGCACCAAGTCCCCCGACAAGCCCACAGAAACCACTGTATGCACAAACAGGAACCTTCCGACCACTGTGGGAGTTTGTGACACAAAGCCACTAGTCTGACCTCTCAGACATGATCCATCTCCAGCGCAATACTGATATCTCCATACTGCAGAGTGAGCCCATCGACTAGCTCAACCAGGATTAACCTCTCTCTTGTTTTTGACGATGACAGCACACTCTTTCACCATTCCGGAAGCTCCTCGGCTCGATCCAGAGGATCTGGAAAAGATATGGGTTGATATCGGGGTTCTTGTAACAGACCAATACGTGTTTTCTTTTTTTCATTTTCATGTTTTGTTTCATTCAGAAAAATAGCTGCCAAGACAGATTTTTGCCATCTCTTGAAAATCTCAAACTGTTTTTGAGGAGGTGTTTTCCTACTGGATGTTGTGCGAGGGTCCGCCTGTCGGAATATCCCCAGATCAGTCTTTATCCGCCACAGTGCATCTCCTGAGCCCTCCCACTACCAAAGATCCGCTATCCTAAAGGAACACGGGATTTGACAGAGGTTGACCCTGACCAATCCTTATAAGCAGCACCAGCTTTCAAACAGCACAGTGTCCAGGACGTTCCAGACCCCCCTCCTCCCAGTGCTGGAATCCCTTAGCCGCAACGGTAATGTTTCTGCCAGAACTGATCTCTTTGACTTTGCTTGACTGCCTTCTCAGCACTTCACAGTGAATCCTTCTCCCACTGAAACCGCACAAAGCTGAGGAACAGTGTCTACGTATGTTTGCATCTCCAGCTCTCTTAGAATCGATGAAATTGTTGCTTCATTTAATTGTCTTGGAGTCACTCAAACCCTTTCTACATGCCATTTCCTGTCAGATGACCCCACACCTATCATTTGGTTAGATAAGACTGCATTTTTAGGAGTTTCTGGTGTTTGTTCACAGCTATGAGAAATTTGTTCAATCAGATCCTCAGATCTCAGCATTTGCACAGTGGTCCAGATGCCAATGTAGTGAATAATTAGATTGTTTAGAGTCCAGTGTTAGTGTTTGATGATTAGGGGGGATAAGTACCCTCATGAGGATCCTTGTCTCAGGCTATGATAAGTGCCCAAGTTCTCTCTCCGGATCAACAGAAGTGCCAGTCCACTATGGTGCTCTATCGCGTGCGTGGCCTGGAACAGCCATGCAGCAGCTACTCAACAAGCCAACAGTGCTGACTGCCTATAAATACTCAGTCTGTACGTAAACAAGAGGTTGTGTTTTCTCCACATACGCAAAAGGTTACCAGTTAGTGCAGCATGTTTTTTAAGTTGCAGCTCCATTGTGCAGTGTCCAGTCACTGTAGCACATTTTTCATTTGCAGCCCCATTGTGCAGTGTCCAGTAATCAGGAAAAGCTTGTGACCATAATTTAATCAGTGGTTTATTGGTCACCCCATTCACAATGTAATCTACAATGTTGCCACAACCCAAAAAGGTTGTTGAAGCATTCTCTGTACAAAGACCTCTGGAATATGAACAGAGGTGCATTGAATACAAGGCATGCTATTGCAACAATTAGGACTAGATAATGTTATTGGTATGAAATACACAGAATGGAAAGAAAAAGAAAGACCTCAGATCCTGCGGTGCAAGATGGCAAAACGGTAGAATAACAGTTGACTACATTTGGGACATAAAATCCACAGAAGTGTCTCACTAAAAACAAAGCTGTCTTTACCAAACATTGGTAGGACTATGATGGATCAGGGTGCTGTCATTAAAAGCATAAAAATAAAAAATAGCATGTTGTAAGTGAACAGACTGAGGGTCAACAATATTTCACAGTTTAAAATATACTACAGTCCAGGGATTTCCAACCCTGGTCCTGGAGTACCCATGTATATGCTGGTTTTTGTTTTAACTGTAATTGCAAATTCCTGAAGTATGAAGAGTTATTGTTTTTGATATGTTTAATGTCTGACAACAGACGATTTACCTCACTAAAGCCACATTGTGAAACACTCATTTTAAAAGTAATGAATATTCCGTATTCAGTTAAGGGCTTTTAATCCACAAGATTAGTTCTCAGGGGACTAATTTTTTGTTTTCCGTACCGTTTTGTGATAAAGGTTACATTTTGTATTGTTTAATGGGCCTCCAGATGAAATCAGTGAAGGCCTAGATGCTTAAACTGAGGACATCTAGTATTTGGAACTAAACCATTAGTGGAAAATGAGGAGTTAAAAGATGAACAAATTAAAATGAGCTAAACCCAGTCTGTTAATCTATTTAAGAACAAAATTGTGGAACTAAAACCCTTGTTTTCAACAACCTTAGCTAATCAACAGATTGGGTGGAACAATATGCACCATACTCCTGGACCAGGCTTGGAAACCTGCTATAGCTCTACATGGAGAACTTAGCACATTTTTGTATGGAAAAATGCACTTCTGCAGAGACAACATTGTGAAAAAACAGAATGTGCATTTATATAATTGTTTTAACAAAGCTGAGAGACTTGATCTGTGGGGTGGGGAGTCTGCAATGTATTAAAAGTGACTTTGAGGGTTTGAGCTGTTGTAAAAATAGCTTGCTTCTGTACTTCTTCAGTTGAGGGTAATACTATTCCACTGAAAACACAGGGTTTTACACATGCTGAGCTATGTGGTATTACATGTGGACTTGTTGGAGGTTCTTTATAGCATCAGCTATAGAAGAGGATAAATGGAGATGTGTGGACGCCATACTTTTGACTTTCCTTCCGCCACATGTACCGCATGTACACACTTGCATTTAATTGATATTTTAAAAAGTGAGGCGTATTAAAAAGCACACCATTCAACCAATCAAAATGGTCGACATTATATGGCGTGTGATGATGCTATAGGTTGAGAGTAGGGTTTGGTAGTCCGTGGAGCGTTTTCCTCCCCTACCGTTGTGTACAGGGTTGCTGTAGCAATACAGAACACATAACAAGGATGATAGCATAGCAGGTTTCAAATTTCACTGTTAGAAGCTCTGAGGACTAGCTCTGAGCAGATGAAATTACAGTGAAAGTAATTGTAAACGTAACACTATTCCGCCCCATTTGTCCATAAATTCCCAGATTATTGTCAGTCCATAACTTCTCAGTCCCTCACAGTATATTGGTGTGCTGCTGTTTGCTATTCATTGACATTCCACGTGTGGTAAATGTGAAGAGGTCCCATTCATTGTCCAAGAAGGACATTTCCTTATTCCTCCCAAGCATGTTACAGAGGTACATTGTGGATCCTGGAACAAATCGATGAAAATTACCGTCTGTTTTAAACGGTGCCCTCCTGTCTGTCCATAACCCTGTGGTAATTTATGATAATCAAACCCGAGAATGTGTGTCGTACCTTCTACCTACTCACTATCGCAACATTGCTGTACTTATTCAGAATAAAAGTAACTTTTTTATATTTAAAGAAGAATAAACTAACACATCCATCGTCATTTACAGCAGTGAAAGGCAGTCTGTCTTTAAAAAGAACATTGACCGTTGTTTTATTGATGTCCAGTTATTTTTAGGTAAATCCGTATTAGATTTTAGTTCAGGCATAGTAACAACTCTTTCAGGTGCTACAGATTGAGGTGTGGAATTTCCTTTACTGTCATCAATAATCATAATATCAGTTGTGCATAATGAAGGACATTAGTTTTAAACTAAAACTCTCCCTCCATCTGACAGTACAGCATGTATCAGGATTTTGTTAGGTTCTGTTCAACTGTAACCAAACAAAAGCTATATGTTGTAGAAAAAAGAAAATGTGGAATTGTAACAAAAAACAAATTCCGCTGTTAATTTATTCTTTTTTTCTATTAAGAATTTGTATAGTAACTTTACATTTTTTCAAACTGTGTTGTTGGCAACTGATAATGAATTTTTCCAGATGAGAAAACTTGGTGGTTCTTGAGATTATGAAAATAAATTATTGCTGAATGTTCTCAAAATGGAAGTGCGTCTTGTCTCTATTTTTTACAGATTAACTGAGAACAATGTCATTTCATGCACGTTGCTGGGAATTGGTATGCGTCTTCCATATTGAAATTAATTATCCTGTCCTTTAGTGGAATGGTAAGAGTAGAATCCCTAATCACTATGCACACTTGATATTCCCAGCATGAGTAATCAGAGGTGCTTTTTTATGGTTGGTATGCAAACTTGGACAAAACAAACTGCACAAAATGATTGCAGTAGCAGTGCTAAATGAGTGTTGTTAAATGCCTTTGTTTAGATGAAGTAGAATTATTTCCCATCACAGTCCACCTTGAAGTTTGGATGCAGTGGGTGCAGGTGCAAACATCTCTAAAAAAACCCTTCTCTATTTCTGCATAGTGGTGATGCTAAATTGAGAATTAATTTCCGAAGTCCAGTTTTGTCATATAATTGAATACTTCTTGGGACATCACAGTGACACAGGCATTATTGTAGTATTATGTGGGACCAGATTTAGCCATTTCTGAAGGGGCTTTGTTTAACTGATCAATTCATGCAAAAGGTACTGTCGTGTTGCTGGAGATCCGAATTTGTTTAATTGGCATATCTGGATGTGTAAACAGGCTGCTGATAAGAGTAAATGGACATAAAAGCCTTGTTTTACATTTCTGCCACAGAAGATGCACCACTCGAGGGAACTCAGGACTCGAGGTGGCAGCTCTCTTTGCAAGCCCGATATGACTTAAGGGCCCATTAGATGACTGATGCGTTTGGATAAATCTTCCCATCTGCCAAATGGCACTTGTGCAAAATTCATTGGGTCCCTCTGCTCCAGCGGACCTGAGAGTGTGGCCCTACATCTGTGGCCCCTACTTTCACTGTATGACTCAGGGGGGAGCCTGGGAAGGTGATCAGAGCTTGCTTGGCACACATCCAAATGCACATAGGCAGCTGCAGTGAGGAACCACTGAACATCTTGCTTTACTTCCATAATTGTTCTGAGTTTGCATCTGGCTGAGGATCGAAACTCACTTTAAGTCCAGGTTTGAGAACAACTTCCCACTGGGGATGAGTTGGACCACCTCTTAGCCCCAAAAATGGAAGATCAATGGCTTTCTCTACACCACCCAGATGACTAGGAAATGGATCCTTTACTTCCTGACTAGGAGGGGTTGGTGGTTGGAGGAGAAGATGACAGTGACGCAGTGGTCTCCAGAAACAGAGGATCATTATTCTGCCAGGATGAATGAATGTGCAAGGCAGTAGTGGCCTGTGGGTCAGCAGGACCACCTCAGAAGATCTCCCAGAAGGTTGTGTGCAAATTAAGAAACTTGTTTCCTTTAGAATGTTTACCTGTCTCACTTTCTACACAGGGCTATTTGTTCAGCAGTGTCTATTGTTTGCCTCCATTACAAGTATCCAGATGAGTTTGTCATCTTCTATCGAGAGCTGCAGGTCAGATGCTGCAAGTTTGCTCAAGGCAGCAGCTTAATGTCCCGCAAAGGGGAGACATACATAACTATCCTAGTAGAGAGTACTATTCATAGTTCAGTCTTACACTTGGTGTAGTTGCATTATACAGGCTGGTTTGGTTTGAAATGCAGTGTTAACCTATTGAGCCAAATACTATGTGACTGAGTCTGAGAGATACAATTTGGGTTTTTGTGTTTTTGCACAGGGGGAACTGTACACACAAGCTTTCTGCAATCAATCCTTCCTTTAAATCTTAGACATGGAAAACTAGAACATTACTGTATTCATCCTTACTGTATCCCATTAAATTACACTGACATGTAGGGGAATATAAAGCATTCCACACAGTCCAGTTGCACACCAGGACAAAAGGCTACAGTCAGGTTTTTAATCATACCGTTCCTGTGTTTTCCCCCCTCTGACGGGCACTAAAATAGAGACAGCAAGAAGACATCCAGCCCAGAAGGTGATGGATTACACCCCTTGCGGTTGCCAGAAATGTCTTTTTCTACAATGCTGCTTGGCAAATATCCCAGTCAGCCAATGGAGAGAGAGTCAGATACGGAGACCCCTTTTTCTCTTGGTGAACCCCTCTCTGGTAAAATGGAAGTGGTTTGTGTGACGCCACAGCCTCTTGGCACACCCTGCGGGAAGCAGCCCATCCCCCTTCGGTGTTGTAATGAAACCCAGTTATCATAACAGCATTCCCCAGTACTGGCTCTGGCCTTGGGGACAGCTGCAAGCAGTTAGATCCGCATGGCGTGAGAAAGTTGCTGGAGGTTTGGGCGTGCGTGCTGGAGCAGGCGGTGGTCTGTTGACAACCGGGGACCCTTTTCAGGCTGAGCTCCCTTAGTTGTGAGGCCACGCCCGATCCCAATGCACCACTGAACACACGAGCCAGGAGGACCTACTCGTATTTACGTCGCCCAATCGTTTGTGCGATCTGAGAATTTAGACTTATTTCTTCGTAAGCTCATGCATGACAGCTAAAGGCTTTTCTTATGCGCGGATATAAATACTTTTTTTATGTGGTCTAATCAAGTGAACTGGTGTTGGCATTTAAAGCTAATTAGCTTACTGCGACCGGGTAACTGGTATAAACAAATTCCTACAGACTCCTTTCTCTGCTCTGCTAGACATTGGCAGAGGAGGGATGTGTAACTATGGCATTTTAAGTCTCTCTCTCCCACAGTGGTGACACATTTTCATTACTTTACCAATAACGTTGATGTAAATAGTAGTAATCTAGCAGTAAAATAATCTACTTTTTGGTCTCCAGAGTGGAACATTGAGCAGGGGCAGTTCTGCCAAGAATGAAGCTTGCTGACTGTGGCCAGGAGTCTATAGTAACTAGTCTCCCCAGGAACAGCAGGGTACCCCAAAACCTTTTCAATGGCAGTGGAACAGGCCCTGCAGGGAGAGGTTGGCTGCTATGTGCTCTCAAACTGACAGGAAAGCAGAAGGGCCATTACAAATGGTCCATTCAAAATCAGGAAGTGGAACAGAAAGAAAAAAAATCCTTTGCAATTAATTCTTATCATGAAACACAAAACACAAACTGGTTTTGAAAAATTTGTGCTCAGTCAGAGGTTTCAGAAAAAAGTCAAAATGCTAATATTTAGCTTGTGACTGAAGATCCCCTATAATAACCAATTAAGAGAAATGCCAAATCTGACACAGATGCAAACAGAATACGTTTTGAGAAGCTTTGCCTAGTAAACGGGCCCATTACCACTTGAAATAGATACTTTAATTAGTCAAAGCCATCAAAAATGTGGCTGTGAATGGACTATTATGGCAGTAACACTGCAGGAAGTCATTTCCCAGCTGCTCATCGGTGTTTCAGATGTCTGATCCAGGACTATAGCAGGGATGAATCACAACAGCCTTCTGTTGGACATATCATCCCATGGAGACATCACTCTAAAACGACGTCATCCCATGCAAAGATGTCCCCACAGATCTGTGGTCTTACCAGAAAAGGCTAGATTCTGGATCACTGTGTCACTTACCCATCTCAACTCGTCCTCATGTGTCCCTGTCCATGCATTTCACACTGCATGGAATTATGCTGCTTCCAAGCCTTGCCTCATATTCTGAACTGCAGGTGCCAAAGCTAGGTATATGTGAGCTGATGTTGACTAAATGCAAAATTGCAAAAATAGATTTCATAACGAAGTATTTCAATGTGTTGGAAATCTTGAAATCATCATATCATTATAGTCTGTTGCCACAATAGTGTCTTTTAAGTTTCATCTCCTTGCTTCAGGCCTGAAGATCCTGAGCATCCCAACACTTTTTTGTGTTCTTTTGTTATTTTAATTTTTTTAAACATTGTCCCTTTAGTCAGGAACAATCGTTTCTGTTGTAAATTGCTATACTGCATGCAAGACTTCGCTCAATGCAGCAAATGCAATGGGTCTTCTCTGAGAGCAGTGAGCATCTGGTGCGCCCCATTGCTGGAGCACCCTCCCCCATCCATGGCCTCCTTTCAAATTCTCCTCACCCAGGATGTGAGCAGCCTGCCACTGCCTGCAGCTCCCACACTCACATAGAGGAAATGTCTTCCATCAATAAGAGAAAAAACAACAGAACTGTGTGGCCAAGTGACATTTTACTGTTTAAAAAGAGATCATCAACATTAAATAACCAAGCCATATTCTATACCCAGCACTAAACATTTCAATATAGGAAAAAGGGTCACTGTGAGTTTCCAATTTAATGAAATGAATGTATACTGCTGTTTATGTGCGACCAATTTAAACTCGCAATGAATACTGTTCATTGCATTCATTACAACATACTCAAACAGCCAGATGCTGCATAATAAAACTTACACACACTGTTTTAATAATGCACCAGGTCTGTTTCCATACTTCCCTCAATGAAAACAAAGGTGGTTACCCCCTTGTAGTTAAACAAAGGAACATTTCCTTGTCTGTCCCGTAATTCAGGGAAAGTTGCGGGAAGATGAGGAACAAAGTCTACACGTCCGTGGAGAGTTCAAAGTATATACATGTTCGAAACGATACAAGAGAGGCTGTACAGACACCGAGTCCCCGTAACACTGGCATGAAACTGCAATGCAGACAGACGCCTTTGAGATGCTTCAGTGTGATTTCGCACACAGACACAGGAGAAGGGACCAGGCCAGGAGGTCAGAGGGCGTTGTACTCCACACACTTGGAGGGGTCGGTGGTGAAGTGCTTCTGACATATGGTCATCAGCCGCTTCAGTCCCTGGGTGGAAAGAAAACGGCAGCAAATTTAGCGTGTATACACGCACGCGCGCATGCACACACACCCACAAATACAGAGCATACATCTATGAAAACACAATAATTATTGTACCCGAACATATGCAGACACACAATACATGAGATAAAGGAAACTCACAACATAACATAGCTGTGGTAATGCTGTTCTGGTCTGGGTAAAGTAGCGTTTCAATTGCTTGTAAAAACACTCCAGCAGATGCCTTAGAATTTACCATGGAGCATATTACAAACAAGAACATGCAACAATATGAAAGAAGAATTGTTTTTGAAGACTAAAGCCAAAATTATACATTTCTTTCAGAACAGTTAGTCATCTGCATAGATTTTACTGGTGGAACAATGTCAAATAATTATTTGATCCAGGCCTGATGCTTACACTTGTTTGAGACGAGTGCAAGAGCTGGCCTCCGAGGCTAGATGTAGCGCATTTGACCTCTCACCTGGATGTACTTCCTCTGGGTCTCGTCATTGAGGACGTGAGCCACATGTTTGGAGAAGATCTTCTCTCGCCCGGTACGGGCGTGGATGCCCACCATGGTCACTCCGATGGGCCAGGGGGCGTTCCCTATGGCCATCTGCAGGTAGGCATCATTGGCCTGGACAGCCAAGACAGTACAGTCACTCACCACTTCACCTTACAGACACTACAGTCAGACTCACCAATTCACCTTACAGACACTACAGTCAGACTCACCACTTCACCTTACATGACACTACAGTCAGACTCACCACTTCACCTTACATGACACTACAGTCACTCACCACTTCACCTTACATGACACTACAGTCACTCACCACTTCACCTTACAGACACTACAGTCAGACTCACCACTTCACCTTACATGACACTACAGTCAGACTCACCACTTCACCTTACATGACTCTACAGTCACTCACCACTTCACCTTACATGACACTACAGTCACATACCACTTCACCTTACAGACACTACAGTCAGACTCACCACTTCACCTTACATGACACTACAGTCAGACTCACCACTTCAACTTACATGACTCTACAGTCACTCACCACTTCACCTTACATGACACTACAGTCACATACCACTTCACCTTACAGACACTACAGTCAGACTCACCACTTCACCTTACATGACACTACAGTCAGACTCACCACTTCAACTTACATGACTCTACAGTCACTCACCACTTCACCTTACATGACTCTACAGTCACTCACCACTTCACCTTACATGACACTACAGTCACATACCACTTCACCTTATGCAACTGCACTGCATTTCAAGTATGTTCAGTGAAGTTCTACATAGAAATTCTATAACAGTGTAAAAATAGTTCCACAAGTTACTGCTTGAATACACAATTTTTTCATAAAAGTGACGCTTGCATTTTGTTCCCATTAGATCAATGAACTGTCTAAATGAGCCAAATAGCCTATCCCACCATTACATTCTTGAATGTGCTTTTGAAATTGCTCTTAAAACGCAAATTGTGGCAGTCCCATACCTTGACATACTCCCTCTCAAGCATGAATTTGATGATGTCTGTGATCGATTCTTTAATGTCTGCAGGAAGACTCTGAAATAGATAAAGACATTACAGGTATTGTTATGAAGAGTGAGCCAAATGACTAAATCAAATTCAAAACTACAATTTCTCAAGTCCAGAATAAGCCTTGTCATTCCAAAATAACTTCCATCTTACAAATCAAACCAATCATTTGTGCTGGAATCAGTCAGGGATGGCCTACAGTGAAGAACCACCGTAACAATGGTGAATCCCTTCATAAGCCATTACATATTCTATTATGTCGTTATTGAGATAACGTTAATGAAACATGCTAATTCTGGTCTTGTTTTGAAACAAGGACCTCTTGCCAGCACTATGGAGAGGCTATCATCTCTTCTCACGCTCCTCCTTAATCAATAACCCCACTGTGCTACATGAATCATCTCACTTAATCAGCTCAGACAACTGAAACACCTTTAACACATACCCCCTTCTGTTCAACAGTAGGTACAGACAGAGCACTAAATGAAAATTGACAGGACAATATTGCCTTTGAATATTGAGAAATATTTTGAATCTATACCATGCGATAAAGACTGCTTAGAGCATGTAATTGAGAAAGTCACTTCTTTAGCACAGAGAAGTGGGTGCAGTTATTTTTTCTGTATTTCATTGAATTGTTGAATCCCTAAGAGTAGGTTTACACTTTCTTTTTTCATAGACTGGCATTGCGTGAAATCTTCCATAATATTCTCACCATTTGTGCTAGCCATGAAAATCTTTTTTTCAGATTTGAAGCCACACTGCAAGGACTCACAGCCCTTTTGCAAAGTTTTACACTCTGTTAAGGTGTGTGTGCATGTGTGTGTGTGTGTGTGTGTGTTCCATTACTCATTCTCTCCTCAACAAAGGCTGTATAAAAAGGGAGTATAAGTATTCAGAATGCAGCTTTACACCTGAATGTCAAGAGGCCCATGAAGGTTTACTGGACACTTTGGCATAATTATCAGTAGAGAACAATCTGCCATTCACTATTTTTGTGACCCTTTGTCAACCTTTTCTAAGCATTGATAAATCTGAGTGGCTACAATGATGACTTGAGGATAAGGTTTGACACGCTTATATGCCACTGAAGCTACAGGGTGAAGAAATGTACAGGCCCCGTTCATGAGCACTCTGGGACAGTGTACTTCAGTGCGACGGTGCTCTGACTGCAGGGGGAGCCACTGAGCCGGGCAGAAACTCACCTTCTTGCGTAGTTTCCTGAATAGCGGTTTGAGGTAGGACTCGGTCTGCTTCTGCGTGGCGCTCGCCAGTTTGCCCTGGACGCTGCGCTTCACGTGGTCCTCTCGACTGTTCAGGTCCTTGGCCCACACCCCCAGGAGGAACTGCACCACAGGGAGCAGACACAGGCACGCTCATGCATTCACACTGCTTATGTGGAGTAGCCACAGGAAAATATTCTCAATGAGAATGGAATTCTTGAGCTATGCAAGATCCCAACTAATAGGGGTGGCCTGTGGCGTAGTGGTTAAGGTAAATGACTGCGATACACAAGGTCAGTGGTTCTAATCCCGGTGTCGCCACAATAAGATCTGCACAGCCGTTGGGTCCTTGAGCAAGGCCCTTAACCCTGCATGGCTCCAGGGGAGGATTGTCTCCTGCTTAGTCTAATCAACTGTACGTCGCTCTGGATAAGAGCGTCTGCCAAATGCCAATAATGTAATCGGCCAATGAATTATATACAATTTAACTGCGTGAAACAAGAAATGTACACAGGCAATTCACGTGCTTTACTCATACCTTTACTATGTTTTCCATGTTAACATCTTAATCAACTGTTAATATCAAAACCATATTAACTGTACAGAGCAAAACAAATTAACTATCATTGCTATTCAGTCATTTCATTGAAACCATCTCATTGACCTTAAGAAAGTGATGAAGGACATACCTTTAACACTTTGTTAATGATATCCATGTCTCTATCATGATCATCTGCAGTTCCCAGAGACTTTCCGAGGGCCTACGGCGATAGCAATAATGCAGTGAGAAACCAAAGCAACGAAGAGTAAACATCGCCCCCTAGTGTTTAAACAATATGCCTTATGGTGCAGTATTGTACTGTGAAACTCCAAACACATGGCAGGACCCATCAGACAATAATGAAGACATTTCTAAGGGAAATGAAGAAAACAGAGCACTGAAATGGGACATTAACTTGGTGATGACAAGACCTTAGAAGAAGGTATATAAACCATTCCTCTCCTCTACTTAAGGTGAAAGGTCATGCGTGAGGTCACCTCCAGCTCTTCGATAGTGGTGTTCTCCTCGTGGACCTTCAGGTCATGCTGTGTGTCCACCTCCCCTGCCTCCTGTCCACCCACGATTTCATTCAGGTACTGCTGGTCAATCTTATCCATGGCAGCTTTCAGATCATTCCTTAAGCCCTGCCCACATAGAGAAATCACCACATTAGTGTAGTCAAAATAATAATAATAGTAGTAATAATAATAATAATAATAATAATAATAATAATAATAATAATAATAATAATTATTATTATTATTATTATTAACACCATGATCCAAGGTGACTTAAATGGCAAGTTAAATAAAAAGAGCAGCAGAAACACGGCTACTTTGCAGCGAATAAGACAAAAAATAAGGATATTGAATGCTGTATTTCTGAACTCATTCATATCCTTTAATACCAGGTTTGGCTTCCAGAAGCAGAGGTTTAACAGTTGGATGTTAGTAGCTACAGTGTGGACTGAGAGCTCATGTAACTTACTGAAGATATGCGCCTGTGTAACTCACTGCGTAACATACTGAAAATATGCACTTATGTGTAACTCCTGCACCAGCCCAAACATATGCCTACACATGCCTACACGTTTCCAGCTCCAAGTTTGTTCAGCTAAATGTGCGATTTACATCTTCAAGTTAGTCATCCTTGTCATGGTTACACTGATTTTACTCACTTCAAGTAAATTTCTCATATTCTTGAACAAAGAAGGCTATACAAGACAAAAATAATTGCCTGCCAAACCAATAACTCCAAGAAAGTTGACGCTAATCATGCATAGTCATGCTAGGATTAGACCCGGTACTCCTGCCATAAATTGCTCCACATCCCACTGGAATTATTCCTAATCCCATTACGCAAAGCAAATCCTACCTTGTTCACTTCAGGAGCCAGGATCTCGATTTTCCTCAGGCGCTGGAAGGCCTCGTAGTCGGATTCCCCAAAGAGGCGAACGGGCTCCCCCCGTTCCCGCAGGCGCCTGATCACCTGGACGGAGGAATATCGCTCAGCACGGAGGGGCTTGAACACTGTACATACATGAGACCTGCATCGCATGTTGCTGGGCCCAAACAACATTTAAAACACTAGTATCCTTCAGAATGATCGGTGCTGAAATTCCAGAAAAAGCTAATAAGAGAACCCACCAAGCTCTGACCAAGTCAATGCAAATAGAGTCGATTCAGAAATACCAAGTCCCTGGGCTTTATAATCTCAAAGGAACCCAGCGATTCGATGGGAAACTAACTGCGACTGAAAGGTCACTCTGACTGCAGAGCAGAGCAGAACAAAGCAGACTTTGCGTCTTAAGCATATTAAGTGATTCAGGAGTAATGATGACCTCCCCTGGCTGGTGTAGATGGGATTATTTGGTCAAAAGCTTAGATTGACATGCAACGGGCTGGCGCGGTCTTACCTCCTGTCGGGAGAGAGTCATGGGCAGCTTCTCCTCAGTCAGCTCCAGCTCCAGCACAGGATTGGACGAGGTAGAGGGTTCCGCCTCCTCTGGCTTCTCCATCTTAAACATTAGAGGAACAAGGTTTTCCCAAGTGTTACACAATTGTTTCTCAGTTGAGTCTCTATAATGTACTCATGTCGCAACTCAAGCATTAGTATACAACGACAAAGCTTTGGCCTGTTCACAGTTCAGCTAGCATGACCCACTCTCAATCACTGTTATTTGTCTGGCAGATGCCTTTGACCCCAAAGAACTCAATGAAGGATAGTGACTTTATGTTATGGGCACTGCTGGTCTATTCTCAAAAAAATCTCACTTCACATTTAAGCTCAGAAATACCTTACACTTTGTCTAAATCAATTAGCAGTGTCCAAAGAGCTGTAATGAATTCACTACACAGACAAAGACCAGCGATCCAAAATGCCACCCAATGACCTCATTCATTAAATGCTGTTGCATTTATTCTGTGAATTGCTCATGAAATACTCATATGTTGTAGGTCATCCTTAAAGCCTTGTTTGGAGCATGCTTTCTGAAGAACATGCACCTACTGTATCCCAACTAAACCATAGAATAGCAAAACAAACAAATAACAATAAAAAACCAGATCACATACAACAAACGCCAGGGTCAAAATCTTAAATTAAAAATTAAAAAAGCAGGTTTCAGCCAGAGGTTCAGTGGAAATTATCTGCGACGTGTCCTTCACCAACACAACACCTTCGCAAAGCAAAGCATTCGCGGTCTCTCAAATGGAAAGCAGATTCAGTCATTCTGAACAGAGAACCTCTAAACAGGGTGCAGAATACTGAAGCCTGCGGCATCCCAGCATGTGGAAGCTGGATTTGTGCAACTTAGGCAGCTATGGCCGATGAGCCAAAACAAATCCAATGCAAAGAATTCCTCATCATGCTGTGCATTAAAAGGAAAACCAAATAAAATCAAATGGAGGCAACATGCAGCCGTTTGCTACTCAGCAGGACCACATCTCTCTGTGAGCTGCCATCCCATACCTGTCCTGTTGGCTTCACATTATCAACCTACAGCGCAGCGCAGACAGGATAGGGAGAAAAGGCATTAGTGTCAATGAACAAATGGTGACACGAAAGTCAGGTTGTGGTATTCACTACTGAATGTGAGTGCACCAGTTATGCCTGATGAAGAAAAAGATTTCAGCGTGCCAAGAATTCAGGAAATCCGGTTCTTGTTCCATAACTTTTTTACATTTTACATTATTATTGGCATTTGGCAGACGTACAACGAAGTACAAGGATACTTTTGTGTAACTATTGTCTGAACAAACACTTATTATTAGTTGTTTCCTCCCATTGTGCAAAACATTTTCAAAAATGTTTCATGTTATTTTATCACAAAGGGATAAGTTCACTTTCTGGAGCAGTTCACTTTTCTTTACTTTTTTTTTGTTTTGTATTACTTTGGTTTTAGTTTAGGTTTTCAGTTGGCCCACACATTTTTCATGCAATTAAGGATATTTTAGACTTTCAATTTTAAGATGACCAAACAATACCTTGTGTAGATTCAGTCGGGGGGTTTTGGTCTCAAGCAAGGAAATACACATCAAGTAATCCAAAAGCAGCTCATGGCAATATAATTTTTCCAGTGGTTGTACACATGAAGAGATGTGATAGGAAACAGTCCCAACACAAAATAAGATATATTGTTATTCTTCAAAAAACAAAATGTAACATACATGTGCACTACCTCTAGAGACATAACATCCCTGTACAAGCTGCTTATGAGTTATTCCAAGCGCATTTTCTTACCTTAGACCATGAACTGGACCTATGCCTCTGTGCTAGCCAGTGCAAAGCCGGCACATCATCAGAAGCTTCTCTAAAATATCTTTAATTGTAAATAAAAATGGAAAGCCAATGGAAAGCATAGACTGAAACAACAAATATACAGTAAGAAATAAATTTCTGCTGTACTGGATGAACCAACACATGAAACTAAATATCAACACGTAATCAAACAAGGATACACCTCATTGTCATACTACCTGTTGATTAATATGATCAATGAAATAGAAATGTGGACACATTAGCCTAAACTGTGCTCTTTGTATTCTTTTAGTCTCCATCCTATTCGGAGTCGCACACGTGTCAAAGAGCATAAAGACAACACCTTGGTGCTACAGTACCTTGTATCCACATCTTTTATAATATTCTTCTTCCTCTTTTCGGGCAAGTTCAGACCGTTTGAAACATTTCTTTGACTCCTGTGAAAGAGAATATATGCGGTAACAGTTACTACAGTTCTACAATGCCTCATATCATTATTCGCCGTTACTGCACTAGCTACCTAGCTCATTAGTATACATATACATATACATATGTTAGCAGCTAGCTATATACCTAGCAGCTGCTAGCTAGCTATACATTGTGTAGTAACACGCATGACAACGTCGGTCTGCAAGCAAATGTAATATGTGCGCAGCTACAGTCGTGACCACATAGCTATATAAGCTAGCTAGGGTTACTGTATCGCCAACGTGCTATTTTGGCTCAGTATTGATCAGCTATGTTAGTCAAGATAGCTATCTAGACAGGAAGCTAAATATGTTAACTAGCATCTGCATACAACACGAAAAGCACTAACTTAGCTAGCTCGGATAATCAGCTCGGATAATCAACTCGGATAATTTACTTACACCAACAAGCTCTTTCTCTTCAAGAAGTTTCCTTTTTCTTATAATCTCTGCTTTGAGGATATCCATGATTTTGATATTTATTTGGATTTTATCAATTGCGCTTAGTTTGCTCCAGCACAAGAACAAGAAAAAACAAACACACTGGAAGTAATCACATTGTACTTCCGGTATGGGTAAAATTTGGAGGGTCAAAGTTCAACTAAAGTATTTGTTTACCACTTACCACCAGTTTAGCTAGATATTATTTAGCTAGATATATTATGGTTGAAAGAAATCCACCCTATATTTATTGATGTAATGACTACAAATGTTTTTTTAATACATCTAGTTTTCTGTACTCTTTTACGTTGATGTTGAGGGAGATGGCCAAAAATATTTAGGCTTACTTTATAAGCTACAGGCAGAGACCAACGTTAAATAACTATAAATGATAAATCTCCCTCGCTAACTGTTACATGGTTCCACAAACTGGCACAATGGGGTAACAGTAGTCAGTGACGAGGTAAGAAGTGCTCGCCCACAAGTAAATCGTATTCCAGAAGGAGGGAAACTGGGAGAGGGATTCAAAGCTTAAACATAGCAAGATGCAAGCTCGACACAGATTCAAACCGTTGACGTTGCTCCAAAATTTCTACGCAAACGCAAAACACTTAGGAATAGTCATTTTGACTCCATTAGCAAATTGTATTTTGCTGCCATCTACTGCAGAAGAAAAAAAGTGTCTTGAAAATCAGAAAGCGTTTAATTACTAGAGAATACAAGGTGCACAATCCAATAGTTTGTTTTAAAGAAGGACAAGAACAAAGCAGTTTGCAAAAGATACTAGAAAGATACTAGTCTAAGATTATGATAAAAACCGATTTTACATTTGTGTATTTCCTTCCCAATCAGTTCTCCATTCCCAATGTGTCTCAGAGATAATACTATTTCATGACAAATAAACTAGATTTAAAGGATTTCAATTTATATAAAAAGTGTGTGTGTGTGTGTGTGTATGTGTGCCATAGCTTCATATTTTTAACCCCAAACCCATAATATTTTTTTAACTGACCAAGTAGTGTGGACATGGTTTCGACACATTGACAAAATATATAAATAAATAATAATACAATGATAATAATTTAAAAAAGAAATCTGTATTACCCATTCACAAACAGAGCTAATACAAACGGGGTTGTGGGGATTTTAAATAACCTGACCTCTAGTGGATAGGAGACTGAAAAATGTTACCAGGACCCGTACGTCTAAGGTAACGTTACGATTTATAACGTCTTAGAACATTTTCCGTTTTTATGTTAGATCCATTAACTATTGCACAGCACTATGTACGATGGGAGGCCGCACCTCTTAAATGTATCGCTTTGTGCCCAGCACTGCCCAGATTAACACTGGATTTTGAAGCAACATTTTTTCCTTCTTTGGCGTTGGCGGTTGCTAAGAGACGCAGGAGCAGTCAGTACTTTAAAAAAAAAACAAATGAAATCGTTTTGTAGCTAAGCGTTCTGAGCGTATGTAAGCGATATCACCGAGAGTTAACGTTGCTATTTGTTTTACACATCCTGTAACTTAATGTAAGTTATGTAACTCTAACAAAACATATTTTTGCAATCTTTTACAATATTCTACAATCTGCATTGTGTTTTCGTGTCTACGAGGAAAACTTAATGTCATGTATCGTCAATGTATCTGTAGCAGAAATGCTCATTAAGCTTGCTTGCATCTGTGAATTGGCTGTCGTTAGGCTCAGCGATATGGCATGTTTTCTATTTTTCTTGCTTTAGTTCCTTCATCAAAATGTCCTGTGCCTCATATCTGCGTTCCGCCCGACCAAAAGCGATGAGCCGTGCTAAGCAGTGGACGGATGAAGTGGAAAACCTGTACAGATTTCAGCAAGCCGGTTATAGGGATGAACTGGAGTACAAACAAATCAAACAAGTCGAAATGGTAATGCTGATTAAACCTGTTCTTCAATAGTGTATCGCTTCTAATGTACAAAGAAGTAAACATGTCCAATTACAGGTATTTGCAGTCAACATTTCTAGGTTCGATGAATTCATATCTATGATTCATTTTTTATTTCCGAGTGTTTGCACTGTAACAGGGCTGTAGGACTGTTATTATTGAATCCTCCAGCAAATATTTTAATTCACTTAACTTCAGTGAAATGTCCAGCTATTGAGCAGTGAAAAATACAAGCACTTAATGTCTTAATATCCAAATAATCACAGTGATAGCAAAATATTTTAATTCTATACTATACTATAGGTTAAATCTATAGGTTAAATCTTTTTGATTTGTGCTGTTATTTTTTCTGTTTGTGAATAACTTATTTATTTTGTCATTTCAGATTGATCGGTGGCCTGAAACTGGCTTTGTGAAAAAGCTACAGCGACGAGATAACACATTTTACTACTACAACAGAAAAAGGGAATGTGAGGACAAGGAGGTCCATAAAGTGAAAGTATATGCATACTGAGCCATGTGTTTTCACCATATGCTCTTCTATAAGTACTCATAAGCATTTGTACATGAGATGCTAGGAATGAATCAAGGTTCTGTTTGTGAAAATTAAACTGAAAATATGCTTTTATTTTCTTTTTTAAATGATGAAATACCTGATGTGAAGTAATAATAAATATTGTGAAGTATAACTATCGCCATGTATTGTGTTTTATACATATATATATATATATATATATATATATATATATATATATATATATATATATATATATAGGGCTTAAGGCAAGCTGTATGCTAATGGCTGTCACACACTTATCATGTGATATCAGTAGGAGGTTTCTTAAGCTTCAGGCTGGGATTAAACAAAAATATGCCAAACAAGCCTGCTATGGCCATTGTTCCTTAAAATGACAGTGCAAGTATAGACTGTATAAGAGCTGTTTTCTTGTTTAATATTCCATCACCACTGGATTTAGAGCTAGCAGGTAGGTAACCATTCTACACATAATATCAGTATAGAAACAAGTTAAGTTTTTATTAAAAGTAGATATTGTCAGTCTAATGTTGCTTTGGTGGAACCCATGCTTTATTATTCATTTTAACCAGACTGAAAGGTTGTTTGCTGAAGATATTGGAAAAAGGTTTAACTGCAAGGTCCATAAAATGTGTGACGTGTGCATTTATGACATTGTTTAATTTGCCTTAGCAATGCAAGAAAGACTGATTCTTTCCTCAAAAAAGATTGGGCCTGTGTGATGATACTCTAAGCACTGCTGCTACTCTATGTTCAGAGGCAAGCTGTTTATCCGTTTTCCAGGTTGTAGTGGATGGACTTATTGCAAGGTATTGCACACATACAGTGAGCACCATAGTTAATTGGACAGTGACACACACATCTTTTATTTGAGTTCAGTACTTTAGTACTTTGAGTTTGAAGGGATACAATGACAATGAGGTGTCAATTGTAGTGCAGATTGTCATCTTTAATTTGAGGGTATTTTCACCCATTTTGGATGAACCGTTTAGAAATCATACAATCTTTTACATAGCCCCCTTTTTTCACACTTTCCTCTTTCCATCACTCTAGTACATGTTCATCTTTGTCCCATCTGTCCACAAGATTTTGTTCCTGAACTCTTGGGGCTCTTTCAGGTGCTTTTTAGCAAACAGTAATTTTGCATTTTTGTTCTTCAGGCTTGTCAGTGGTTTGCATCTTGTAGTTAACCCTCTGTAGTCCTGCTGGTGTAGTCTTCTACATATGGAAGACTTTGACACATCTATACCTACATCCAGGAGAGTGTTTTTGATCTGTTGGGCTGTTGTATCCTTTCAATCTCAAAGTGCTAGAGTACAGAACCAAAATAACAAAAGATGTGTTACTGTCCAATTAATTATTGTGCTCACTGTATACCAGCAAGCTGATACCATACTTTCACTACCTTATTAGTGGGTACACTCGTTTTATGTTGCACTTAACACCATAAATCTGAACAATCCAATTTTTCATCAACGCAATACAATGTAAACAACTGTGCGGTGTCCTTTGGCAGTTTGAATGCAGGAGCATATTAACGAAGACAATTTAACACCTTAAAGTATTTTTTATGCACCTTATGAACTGGTTTTGTTTTCCGTGGAATGTTTGACTAGCTAGTGTGCTATCATTGGGGGAACACATTTTTTTAAATACCTTTTTTGTGTAATATAACTGCGGTCAATTCATACGTTATACGTTTTCGCCGAAAATGTTATTTTGCCAACATCCCCTTTAAATGCATTCCCTTTAACCTTTGACCTGATTCAGTGTTCGATTGCAAGCAAGAAAGGGAGCTATCAAAGTTCTGTCGATGCAAATGATGGTATAAGCTAGCACTAGCGTTAACCTGCCGATTGGGTGTGAAAACAAGATATCTGACGTTAGGTACACATTGTTTATCTGGTGAGTTAATTGACATTTTGTTTCCGATACAATGACATTATTCTGGAAGTACAGTCACGCAGCAACACACCAGCTGTTATTCTCTCGTAAATTAGGTAACATAGCTACAGCTAGCTAGCTAGTTAGACGAGCTGTCAACGTTTGCTACCTTGGCTATCTAGATCTAGTTAGTTACCTTTCCAGCAACAGTATACAGCATACTGCATACAGTTTCATCCCTACCAGGTATTTGCGTGTATTAGTTAACTAACTAGTTCATACACTGTGACATAATTAACGTGATGTTATATAGCTAGTGTGTTGTATAGATAGTGTGCAAACAATTCTTATATTAACAGTTTCTGTTCCCTAAAATCAGTCATTCGTCTAGCTATGTTCTGTGTAGCTAGCCTAGGTGCTAATGTTTTTGTACGATCAAAGGTAAATTGTTTAGCTCGGTAGCTGCCTACCTAATTCAACGTGATGTGTAGTTGGCTAACTTAGCTAACCAGTCAATATTATCCCACTTCGCAAATTTGCTAAGATATGCAACGTAGTAATTTATTAGGTAGCGTAAGACAGTTGTGCTTATCAGGCTGAGTTATTTAAGTTCAATTTGTCGTTGACTATCTAACTATACGGAAGTGTTAGCTAACAGTTAGCTACCTTCCAACGTTAGGTAGCTAGCTAGCCTAAATGTAAGTCTAACTAACTTACTATTACTCTTACACTGTACATTCCCGTTTTAAAACAATGCTGTTAAGATTAAATCATTACAATGAAACGACATGAAAGCTATTACTAGTTGCTTACATTAATTTATTCCCAGTATGTGATGGCATCGAGTGTATTAATCGTGTGCAGTTTAGTGAGTTGCTACATGTAGACTAATCATTATTTTAGTTGTATCGTTATTGTGTATTCCACTGTACTAGATCGGAGTTAGGCTACGTGCTGTCCTCTTCAACATTTTAAGTTCCCCCGTTCAAGTGCTAACTAGTGATATGATTGATACCACTCCACATCAGTATTGCCTGGTTAGGGAATGAGCCCCCTATCCCCATTGAATGAAGTCTGTGGATCTCTCAGCCGCACTTGAAATGAAGACGGATTGTAATGGGTACAGTGCAAGGCATGCATATATCTAGTGTTTATTGGTATGCTGTAAATAGCCATTTTATATTACATGAATCTACATATCACGTCACACATCATGCAAACGTGGTAAAAGACAAAAACAAATATATTTTTTGATACAGAACTGTTTTTTTTTTTGCAAGTGCTGATGTTTTTGAATCAGAATGACTGATGATTTCAA
This sequence comes from Conger conger, assembly GCF_963514075.1. NCBI lineage: Eukaryota > Metazoa > Chordata > Actinopteri > Anguilliformes > Congridae > Conger > Conger conger. Next base: position 51,741,048 of record NC_083767.1, read on the forward strand.
AATAGCATTTAAATGGCCTGCACAACAGTAATATATCTTTAAACCATAGTAATTAAACTGTTCTGTTGCCAACTGTTTTTATTTTTATTTTTTATTAACAATATTGTAATAGAAAAAGTAGTATTGTAGGTTAAACTGTTCCCTTCACCTTTTCAGGAAGTCCAACCAGAAGAACAATGTACTGCAGCTAAGGGCCTCCTTTTCCCAGAACATCCTTTGACTCTTGGAGGAATGTTTATCTCTCCGGGGGAACAGACACGTGCCATAGATGTCCACATGAAGGAACATTGTTGTTGAGAGCCCTCCTCCACAGGCCTCTTGCAGCTCAAAGGCAGAAATGGATGATTTCACGACTCGGACATATGGAACAACTAGACTGGATAACAGGCCCTTGTTTGGGGAGACATCCGCCAGGGTACGAATGGGCTGTCGCGTTCTGCTGTAGATGGGAAGGATACAGTATAGTTGTGATCTTGTAGAAACATGGGAAGCCAATGATGAGGCTTGTGTGTGCTCTAAAGAAATGTGTGAAGACTTTGATGGGGAAAAGGCACAAACGCTGTGCTATTAGAAGTTTCATGAAGAAATGCATGGAAATTGCATCCCACCCACTTGCTTGATGCAAAAAATGAATGAATCTGCTGATTAAATTTATGCTAGCTGTTGGAAAGCTTTTCACTCTTGTCAGAATTTGTAGTTCACTTCCGCTCTAGATGCAAACTGAATGCTTATTCCACAGAATAGAATTGCTGAAAAAATTACTTTAAAATGTCATATCCAACCATTTCCAATTTTCCTTCATTTTTCCCCCTCTAGGATCGAATTGTCAATTTAGTAGTGGGTGGACTCACATTTTTACTAGTTCTAGTAAGTATATGCAATGTACAGCTTTTGACTAAGAAAGCATTGGTTATTACATATTGGTTAAACACAACTAAATTAAACTGTTATAAATGATTGTTTTTTTTGTTTTTTCAGGTAACCGTTATTTGTTCTTTTGTCTTTCCCACACCTCCGAGACCATTGAATATTTTTTTTGCCTTCTGCATCCTAATGATATGTGGTGCAGTTGTGATTCTAGTAAGTATAGTCTATTTATTTGTATTTAGTAAGTGCTGAATCATACATGCCTTTGCTGAACTTGGCAATCACTTTCTTCTGATGAAATATTCAGTAATTTCTGAACTGCTGATAAAAATGTTCTTCTCTCAACAGATATTCTGGTATCGGCAAGGAGACCTGGAGCCCAAATTCCGAAACCTGATCTATTACATCCTGTGTTCAATAGTTTTGTTGTGTATATGTGCCAACTTGTATTTTCATGATGTAGGGAAATGAATGAATATCAAGTATGCCTTAAAAGCTGCTCACTGAACGAGAAGCTGTTAAACAGGAACAGATTGTACCTTACTTCAGCATAAAGAATATGGAAGCGTATTAATGAAGTAACTATTTCGTAATTCAGAAACCATTTTAAATATGGAGGTTTTGATAGTGCCACCATGTTTTGCATATAGGGTTGGACATTTGAGCCTGTACTGTATTTATATGGCATGTGGAAAAAGGTAACTTCTCAGGTGTGATCAGACATGCATGTGATGTAATTTACTCTAGATAGGACTTCTGTGATTTTCCAGCTATTATGCATAGGGCTGTGAGGTGTTACAGTTGGCAATAATCTTTTAGATTAAGAACTCATTAGTTTAGATTCTTTTAGATTAATACCATGAAATGTCATGTGTAGATTTCTGGAATCTCTGCTGGAATAATCAACCAATGGATCACTGGGTAGATGGAATTAAGAGACTAAAATATGCCAACATTCATGTGAAGGCACAGCTCTGGGAAAAGCCAAAGGCTATTTCAGCTTAAACTTTTTTTAAATATAAAAGTATATGCGTGTATATACAAATGTGTATATATAGCAATGTGTGTGTTTGTGTGTATACATATTTTTTCACACACACACAAAATAATGATTTATACATTCCAAATTTTCAAGAGATTTTCAGTGCAATTTTAAAATCCTTTCCCCCCTTTGGAGATTACATTCCTTTTATTATAGCACTTATATGAATAAATGACAAAATAATAGTTTAATTTCTTATTGTGATTTCTGAAAAACACAGCACTTTTGTGTCATATTGTTTAACTGGAGGTCTTACTAACTGAATATCAATGAGACTGTAAATCTGCCATTTTCTATACCAAATTTCTGTAATAAACAGAATGTTTATTTTGGATCTTGTAGAGGTTTGGTGTGGATTTCAAATGAATAATCAATACTTATAGCACACACAATGTCTGCAAGAAAAGAAGCTTAACAACCATGCCACATTAACTTTTATAAATTTCACTAGAAAGTAGAATTGTGTGATGCACTGAACATGAGTGGTATTATCCTTCACAAAAACACAAATCTGTCTTTATTGATGAAAAACATTTGCCTCTCAAAAGCAGTGGGAGAACGGCCATCTATATACATATGGAGGACTGATCACATGATCATTATTGGCATAAATTAACTTAAGGCACTCAAGTTGCTTTATAAAGTTTTAATTAATAAATAAACACAAAACCATACAAACAAACCCATTGCTCTGATAAATTATTGTACTCGTCTACACAGGCTTTTGGAAGTAGCTGTGACAACATCCTGTAACCAATAAAGACACAGGACCAGTGCAAGATTTGAAACCCTGATAAAGTATACATACTCATTAGAAAACACACTGAGGAAATAGTGTTGCAAGCGCTCATTAACAACATAGACAAATCAAAGCTGTAATCATTTAAGCTGCAGGAGGAAATAAACCTCACGACACATAACTTCAGCACCATGTTTAACCAAGTCAGGCCTATTATGGGTGAGTCTTTATTTCTAGACCTGTGATGTGGCTGCAAAATGAATGACCATATCAAAGACCTTATGCCCCCTATTACCCGCCACTGCACCAAGACACTACTATGCAATGTAACCTGTCAGTGAACACTGCAACTTCACATTACAAATACTGTAATGTTTGAAGAAGGAACAACGTACAATAGATAGTAATGAATTGTACCGTATACAATTCTTACTGGATATTAACTGGCACATATCGCTGCACCGGTGTCATTGATGTACATGGGCACTGCAGGTAGTCGGGGAAAGTCCTGCCTGTGATCTATCCACATAAACAGTGTCATCCCCAAAGTAATGGCGCTTCATCTGTCCAGCATTAATGTTACAGTGGCACAGTTCGCCTCAGCTTCATCACTATCCGATTACCTGAAATACTTCATAAAAAGTCTGGATAAGGTGGCCAGTAAAGGTTATTTCAAGGTCGAGCAGAACCTTGAAATAACAGGAGGAAATGAGTCTGAAATATCACACTGGCACTAAGAAGGATTCCTTCACGGAATATCCTGTTGGAATTTGCTGTATTATCAGATTGGGATACTTAATAGATTTTGGCAGACAACCGTATTTGGATTCAGTGTCGATCACGGGCAAATGACAAGCTGAGATGGGCTAAATGGTCCTGTAAACCTAGTAACCCCATTTCTTTGCCTCTCACACACGATATCATGCTGACTCCACAATCCAGGGTGAATTGGCCTTCATCAGCATTGGCTTAAAACATTTAGGTTTGAGCAGATGAAAGTAAACAAGAGTTCACAGATCATGATCATGATCCACTGGAAGAATAATGCAAGTAGTTAACTCAGTCAAACCATACCAACTCAGACCAAATTACAAGCGGAAACTCTTAAAGTAAAAAATAATAACAAAATTAGGTCCAGGATTTTGTAATTTTGTAAAGCTGAGCTGAAGAGAAGATATACTATTAGAAGCACTGACAACATTTTTTTTCTGTCTCCAGATGTTCAGTGTCACAGGTTAGCCTTTGAAATGACACGCCTAGGATACTAAATGAAACCCGTTAATCTTCAGCTACAGTACATTTTCAGGAACTGCATATGCTGTTTTCTCAAGTGCATTTCCCATTGCAGCCTGAACTGCCAGCACTGATTCCTTTCCACTTATAAAATAAGTGTAACAATGATGTACGGTACTGCATAAGGAGTCATCTTCCACATTACAGGATTTGACTTGGCACCCTACAAACCTTCAACAGACTCAATACCAAGACCTTTTTTCTAGACCAACTCAGAAAATCACTGTCGTCTTTCCACTCATTAGTGTATAAAAGGAAGAAAATGTCAGACTTGCATATCCCTAGACATTTTGGGTTTGCCAACACAACAGAGATGCCAAGGGCGATTGAGAGCCAGGACTCATGCTTCCAACAGTAGTGATTTTGTTCGTCTTCGGGTCCATCCACTTCCATTCAATTCTCTGGAGTGAAACTTGTGTCCTGTCAGTCAGAGCTCTCTCCCTGATTTTCAAGTATAGGATCTGTAATATTGTACAGTGTGCCCTCAGCATGTTAGTTTCAGTTAGTTTGTTGATGCAAACTGACACAGTATAATATCATTACAAACAAAGTCTATGGGTGCTGAGTGAACATCAAGAGACATTGAGACAGTATAAGTCTGAGGAATGTTTCTTCATCCTGAAGAGACGCATCTTCTCTCATCCTCACAAGTATGCTGTATACTAAAGTATAGGTTCTGAATTTTTTTTTATTTGCAAAGCTCCCATAAATGGTTCTTCAGGGAATTGAAAATGGTTTTCCTATGGAATTGCTCTTAAGAATCCTTTTTGCTTCCAATTGGTACCTTTCTTTGTGGTAAGCCACTTTCATATTAGAACCTATAAAATCTATGGCATTAATCTTACCTGTCAGTGTGGTTAAGGGCAGGACACTGTCATTATTGATATCATCGGCGGTCTGGATGAAGCTGTTGGGGGAAGGGACGATCATCACTGTGCCCTCTCCTACGGTTCGTTCTACCACGTTTTCCTCCATGGTTGGAGAACCTAAAGTCTGTTGGGTAGGGAAAAAAAACCGTTCCTAGAAAGTGTAGACACCCATTCTGTTTCCCACTGACCCTTGAATGCAGTAGCCCAGGTCTAATTGTGGCAAAGTTTAAATATTAATATAGTTTCATTCATTCATTCATTCATTATCCTAACCCGCTTATCCTGAACAGGGTTGCAGGGGGGCTGGAGCCTATCCCAGCATACATTGGGCGAAAGGCAGGAATACACCCTGGACAGGTCGCCAGTCCATCGCAGGGCACACACACCATTCACTCACACACTCATACCTACGGGCAATTTAGACTCTCCAGTCAGCCTAACTTGCATGTCTTTGGACTGTGGGAGGAAACCAGAGTATCCGGAGGAAACCCACGCAGACACGGGGAGAACATGCAAACTCCGCACAGAGAGGCCCCGGCCGACGGGGATTCGAACCCAGGACCTCCTTGCTGTGAGGCGGCAGTGCTACCCACTGCACCATCCGTATTGCCATTAATATAGTTTAAATAAAGTTTTAAAAAAAGTCTTGCTGTAGACTAAGACTTCCTATCAAACTCTGAGTGCCCTGACATGCTTTATAGAAATTAATGATAAAGTCAGTTAGTTTGGGTCATCCCTGTCCATACCTCTGTTGAGAAGGTTTCAGTCAGGTGCTCCTGCCCATCCCCTGTCCCAGTCAGGTGCTCTGGTGCCTCCACCTGTGGGTCCTGGAGGAACTTCACGCTCTCTGTGCCACTGATCACCTCTTGCTCGGTCCCTTCACCTTGGGAGCTCCCCGCCTCCGTGTCCACCGTGACCAGGCTCACATTCGAGATGTCCTCTGTGCTGGCCAGCACGGACTGCTCCACAGTCAACGCTGATTGGCTGAGGGACTCCGAGGAGGTGAGGTCATCTGAGGACACCGTCTGGATAATGACGCCAGGGTGGGACATCTGCACGGTGACGTTTTCATTGGAGCTGAGCAAGTTCTCCGGCTAGAAGATCAGGAAAGAAACCTGATCAATAGATCTAGTATAGCGGGGCACTACTATGTTTACCATTTCACATTTCTAACTAGCTTGACATACTGTATACATCGCAATGTGTGTATTTGTTTTTAATCCTTAGGGAAAGTATTTTGCTAGACATACCAAGCACAAAAGTCAGTGATTTCCAATAAAATCACTGGAAGGATTGCCCCCACTCCCCATTCACTACTATGAAAATCACACTTCTAGCAAGTTCATACTGGTTAATCTTTCTATTCCTGTTTTACAGAAATGTAGAACTGTTCATAAACACGATTGAGAGATGGAGTGACATCACAAGGCAGTATCCCAGTACTGTGCAGAGTATGCAGTCCAGTGAAAGCAGTAGGTTTTCACTCACAGACAGGGCATGTACAATAATCTGCTCAGGGGAGGAGGGCGATGTAGCTGTTGTGAGGGTGACGGTGGGGCTAGCTGCCAGGGTCAGCGGGAGGCCCTGGTTTGAGCCTGTCTGGATGTAGTATGTCCCAGGAGTCCCTGTGGGCTGCAGGTGGAAAGACTGTGGTACAAAGAGAATACACACATCAGGTCAGCGGGTAATGACAAAAACACATTACAATTATGTATCTTTGGAATGTTCCAAATGTCTGTCTTTGAGGAGCATTACTATACACGGTTTGTGCAAGCAAAAACTTACAGGTAAGATTTCAAATGTCTGCAGGGTTCCGGCGTTTAGTGTTATAGTCTCTGCATCATTAGCATTCGATGAGGTATCTGAGGAGGCTTTACCGACAGAGAAAGATGGGTGTTAAAAAGACATGGAAAACTGGAGGGTCCATCTGATTTCAAGCTTTGTGGGTGTCAATTATGCTATTGGTACTTTTGGGACAGCATATTTTGGACACAAAGCAAATGCAAGCCTACCAACACTTACCGACATGCGTGATCTGGACTGGGATCTGTACGGGTATCTGCAGTGCCGTCACAGGGCTGTGGGAGGCGCTGTTGCTCTCGTCCAGGCGTGCCACCCGGATCTGGACCTGCTGGAGGGACGAGGGGGAACCACTGCCCGGGGCCCGTGGAGCTGCCATCACCACCTTACCGAAAGGCAGCTGGTTCTCCGCCAGCTCCAGGAGGCCTTTGAGTAGCACTGTGGGAGGAAGGCGGCTAACTCAAAACACAGGTTCCGTGTCATCTTCTCCTCCAGTGACTATAGGTTCAAATCTCAGGACAAAGAACAGCATTGATCAAACTCAATGGGAAACCTCTCCACTGAAAAAGGCGGGAATGATTTAGCATCCTACCTAAAGGCCTATTTTAGCATTCCTTGCAGAAACGTGCCACTGACCTGAGAAGGGGAGCTCCTTGTGGTTGGCGACCTGCCTCTTGATGGTCCACCATTTACTGCGCAGCCACTGAGGGGAGCGCACACTGCTCCAGCCTCCAGCCAGGATGTCCCAATTAATCTCGTTTTCATCCTCAACCTCCAGCTCCGCGATCCTGCAGTCAACACAACGAGTCACACCGTGATGAACTTAAACCCTGTCCGCCCTGGATGTTGCTTTCTCAGCACCCTAACCACATATCACGGCAACTTCAGTGTGTCCAGCTGATGTACTTGCTTCACCTGCATATGAAGTCAGAGGGTGCAGCATTACCGTTTGATCAGGTTCATGTCGTCCTCCTTGGTCCACTCGGTGCCGCCGCTCTGTTTCCAGTTGAGGTAGTTGAGCCACTTGGAGCGGCACTGCTTCTCCGAACGTGTGCCCACCAGGTCGGCCACCGAGGCCCAGGACACCCCCTGAGTGACGGTGTGACCCGGCTCCGTGCCCGTCAGCTCATGGACAACCTCCGCTAGCCGCCGCTCCTCCTCCTCTGTCCACTTCCCTGTCATAGAGAAGGCCCTGTGTCACCCTCGGAAGCCATCATACCAGCTTGTGTCGGCCTCTGAGACAAGGCCATTACACCTGTCTGTGTCAGGTCTTGAGAGAAGCTCATTACAACAGCCTGACAACCTGTGGAAAGCTTTGTCACATCACCCTGCCTTAGGTTTCAATTTGGAGAAGGTGGTCCATTCCGAACTCTCATTTCCGCTGGACTGAATGATCACTTGTGCTGTAGACTAACCTGTGTTACAGGTATCCTTCATCAGCCTACATCGGTCTTTTACAGAGGAAGCACTTCTCCCCAGTGCAGCCCCAATGGTAGCCCAGTCATTACCATGCTTCACCCTCAGTCTGAAAAATAAAACAATGCAATGAAGTACGAACCTTCCAAATTTTATTGTAATACCCTACTGGGAAATCCATGTTTAATACTTACTCTTTCAGCTTATCTATTTCATCAGGAGTGTACCTGTTCAAACAGGAAAAAAATGCTTTCAAACTAATAGAAAAGCAAACAAACCCACAAAACTGTGTATATGTTTCCTCCAGTAGATACTGCCAATACTGGGTTACTATAACCAGCCACAACAGGTACTTTGTGGTCTCATTTACCTCTGCAATTACAAAAATAAGCAACCATCTAAGTTTACATTCCCTGTCTTAGTAACCATATCATATTATACTGAGAATGACTAACATGGCTGAAAAAATTCCATACAGGTAACATATGAGTCATATGCAACAGGGTAAAGCTGAAGGACGTGATATTATGCCACACTCACTTTCCCACATGGTTTCTGTTGTCATACATGCGAAGGACCCGTCTGTACACGGCAAACAGAGGGCGGTTGAGGCCCCATGCGATGCTTCTGTAGAAGTCTTTCCTCTCATCTTTGGACATTTCAAAGATGATCTCAGTAGGATCTTGAATCCCTCGACTCTGAAGAGGAAGGAGGGATGTGGACAGGATAAAGTGGAGCAGACCACGTTGTTTAGCACATGCCGTTTTAGATGCAAAGTTATTACAAAAAATACGACACACCATCTACTTCATGCACTACTAGGAAATGTACCACATTAAGATCAATGTTTACCTTCAGATACCGATCAATATTGCTCATAAGAATATCTATCTCTTCTTTTGACCACATACCCTGTTTCCACTTGTGACCTGCAGAAATGAGACCATAAAAAACATCAGATTTAGCAGATTTAATTATATTTCGCCTGCTACAGAATGCAGATTTCAGACCTACCTTTATTAACAAGGGTGTCCTTGTCCTCCTTTGTTGTAAACCATGCTTGACTGACGGGAGACACCTCCTCTGTCTTCTGAAGGGAAAATAAGAATTATTCTGCAGTATCTGTGCAATAAAACTGATATCATACTGACCTTCCACTGAAGCAAAGCTTTAAGCACTAATTTATCAATTATAGGCTATTGTATGGAACAAAACAAGAAGTATCGTATAGAAATGAGCATTACAAATATCTAAAATGTGCAGTATAACGCAGACCAACATTCAACGATCACAATAAGTTAGTAAGAACTGTGTACCTGAATCTGAGCCACGCCCCCCTCACTTATATCACTCTCTGTCATCTCTGTAGTGGCTGTCATAGTCACCTCAAAACTCTCCTCCTTCTCTGAAACTTAAAGGAATTCAATCCAAGTCAGGTTTCAATTTCATAATCATGCACCCCAATATGTATTTAGGTCATTATGCATGCACAAGGGTCTACATTGCATAGGACAATTCATAAATATTGTATTTGCTGTGTTTCTTGCCAATTTTGTAATTTAGATTTAGTATACAGATCATGTTTGTTCATAAAGAGCACACACACTTCCATGCACAAAGTTATGTACAATATTATTAGAAACCCTTCAATTTACTGTGGAGCCCTGGAAAAAGGTCCTTTTGATTTACAGAGACAATGTACGTGCTTTTACATGTCATAATGGATGCAGCATAAACTCACTGGGGAGAGTGACGACTGAGATTCTGGGGGCAGATCCAGACACATGCGGCTCATCCTCACTGCACAGATGGAGTCGCTTGTGTGCAGGTTCCAACGTATCATCAGAGCCCAGCTCTTCAGCATCTGCAACAATACAACAGAGCCAATTTTTGCATTACTGTACACCAACACAGCTAAGCGCATTCTCTGGCTAATCTCAATTCGGGGCATATCTAAACAATGAATGCAACAAGAAAGATCCAACTTTGTTGCAGACCCCCCAGTTGCAGCAATACATGATTTAGGACTGCTCTGCCTGGACTGGGCTTTTAACCTGGTGAAACTCAAAATTGTGCTTGAATTAGTTGAAAAGTATTGTTGCCATTAAACCTGATTTACAGTATCAACTCTGCCACAGACAACTGAAAACAACATTATACTGTAACTGAATTTGGGACAGTCTTACCATTGTGAGGGCAGTGTAGAATGATGGTCCCGTCTGTATCCTGGGTTAATGTAACGGAGTTCACGGTTTCCAAAGTCACTGTGCCTGAGTCATCCTCAATTGTGTTCATGCTCAATCTGCAGAACAAGATACCCTTATTTCTTACATTGCGTTCCATGTAAAAGGCCAGCACATCAATGTGCGGAACGGACAGCCCTATCAGGGTACGCTGCCTAGCAAGTGAAATGCTCAATGTCCTTCAATAAGGTCGTAAGTAACAATTCGAATGTTACATCATTGCTGTCAATTTACAAACCAAATAAACATTCGCATTGTGAATAGGTACGTGTTTTAAAGAGTACTTTTTAGTTACTGTGCACGTTTCAATCTCTTGTGACATTGATATCATTTACACCCAAACGCTATGTGTGAATTAAGATAGGATAGCAACTAGCAAGACACAAATTAAACACGTGTGCTTTTAACGCAAGGAACGCGAGGAAGTTATGGAAGTTTCCCCAGAAATAAAAGCATTGCAGAACAATGCATGCATGAAGACCTTATTTGGTTAACTTAACTTAGGCTAGCCATTAGCTAAACACTTTGAAAATTAGCTGTACCAATTGTACACAGCTAACATCACCTAGCCAGCTGTAAAACCAGCTGGTGATACGGGCACATAGGTATGAATCGGTATAGGCTAACCTTGGGAGACTGCGACTTGGAGAGCAGTGTTTGTGATTCTGACGTGAGCATTGTCTGACTAGATATCCTAGCAAAATTAGTTGATGAGTTAGGAAGCAAGTTAGCTAGTTGTGGTAAGTAACGTGTTATACTAGCTAGCATGGCTAAACAGTGATAAAGTGCATGACTTTATTTGGTACAAATGACAAGCTGATTAGCTAACGTTGGCTAATTCCGCCATGTTTAAGTAGCGGTACGTGCTAATCAGCTAACAAGAAGTTAGCTAGCTATCTAGCTAAAGTAAGAAGAAGAAAATTCACAGACGCCATATTCCTCTGGAAGCCAGTCAGCGATGTCTGTGTAAGTAGCATCGCCAACCCTGCATTTAATTTTTGACTGCGTTTCATTAGCTTTTGAGTTATCAGCATTAACCTCCATCACGGAATATCTCTCCGTAGAGACCGTGAATTTTAGGTTTGATTTTGATACTTACTTCCTGTTTTGGGTCCGGGCACTTCGGAGAGACCAGGATGAAGACAAATACCAGGATGGAGGAACACAACAATCCTCTCAGCTCCGACCGGAAATGAACAGTTACTCCCTTTAGTCACTTCCCTTCGTCATCGTGTAAAGTGTTTTTTACATAAGGTTGGTTAATATGGCCACATATGTCTGCTAGAAATTAGTGTTTTAACCACGATTACCTTATTTATTATTTGTTTGTGTATTTGCAGCAGTATATAGCCTCTACATAAATGAAAGGTAAAGTGCTTTGCAGCATTGTGACAACTACATGGTCCCCAAGGTGTGTAATCCAATAGATTGTTTTTCCTTATATAACTTAATAAATTGCCGACATTACCTTAAATAACTTAATTAATTCTCTGTTATTTCCTTTAAGTTAGTAAGCCCCTGCATTTGACATTGTTTTTCAAAACCTTTGTAGGGCTATTTTCAGGCTATGCAATATTTTGGGGTCGCTTTTAATGTCAAAATACATTTTTGAAATACAAAATTAAGAACTGCATTCTGTTGTATAGAATCTTTTATTGTACCCAATTGCTGTTCACCCTACACCTCTTACCACCAACAATAACAGAATAGCATCATGAAAGTGCCATTGTAAAGTATTGGTTAAGGCGTTGTCAATTATTGGGTATTTAACTCCTGAGAGAACAGTAGCCTACAGGCTTTCCGCTGAAATCATCTTTTTGAACTGGACAAGGATTTCAATACAGATTAGTACAATAAATACATGTCATTTGAATTGAAAATGAATGTCTTAATTTCAAGAATAAACATAACAACATTTACAGACTCAAGACAAATTAATTCAAGTAAATGAGTATCTGTCATTTATACAAGGTAACAAGTCCACTGCTGAGCAGGAACTACAGTCTGGGTTCTGCAGGCTACATATCATTTATGATGTACAGTGAAGAAGTTTGGAAAATTGTGTTTGGTCGATTATATCTCTGTTGTAACTGTATTATTAGCATTTTATCTTATATAATTGGAAAGCGTGTTAATTTCCCTTTACAATGATGTCCCATAAGTGTATTTTGAGTCTGAAACAACTCAAAACAATAGACTCAATGCCAACAGGAGAATACACTGTTTGACATTGGCAGGGAAATTTGCCACATTTCACTTGGGACCCCACCCACATAATCAGCTGTGCTGCTCATCCCACAAATGCATGATCCATCCAAATGGGACATCACTGTAAACAATACAGTGACAACAGAGATATGATCGACCAAACACACATTTCCAAACTTTTTTTGAGAAGTTAATATAGCCTATATGATGGTGTATTCAAAGCCTTTTATTTGCTCTATTAACCTTACTCAATTTTTGCAACATTCTCAATTTCCTCAATCAAAGCCAAAACCCCTTGGGATTTTGGCGGAGCCACTTCTTATTGGACTTGGGACTGAAAGGGTTAAGAAATAATATTATCTCTTTCTTGTAACCTAACCACAGTTTAAAACACAAACATGTTTTTTCTTAAATATGTTAAGTCCCCCAAACCCCTGAAAAAATGTGTCCGTCCAGCCAAACTGAGTAACTGGGCAAGAAGCGCCTTGGTCAGGGTACTGACCGAGAACTCAATGATCACTCTAACAGAGCTTCGGAAGTCCTTCAGAAGCTCAGACTTAAACCCCATCAAACATAATATGTGGAGAGACCGGAAGATCGCAGTTCACAGACACTTCCCATCCAATGTGATGGAGCTTGAGAGGATCTGCCAGGAAGAATGTGATAAACTGCCAAAGTCCAGGTGTGCAAAGCTTGTAGAGACTTACCCAAGAAGACTTGAAGCTGTAATTGCTGCCAAAGGACTTCTACAAAGTACTGAATTAAGGGTCTGAATACTTATCTGAATATAGATGAGATTTCAGTTTTTGATTTTTAATAAATTTGCAAAAATGCCTAAAAGCATGTTTTCACAGGTTATTGAGTTTAGATTGATGGGCATTTTTTAACATATATACATTTACATTAAATCTACAACACAATAGAGTGTGCACAAATTAAGGGGTTTGAATACTTTCTGAAGCTACCGTCTCTGCAAAAAAAGACCCCTGGCTACAACTGCCTCTGAGGTCCACCACATACTTTCAATAACGTAATCGATAGCATATTTCCCTTTCAGATAATTTGTATTTTTTTAACAAGCATGCTTGATAGTTTAACAAGCGCATGCACACGCGCGCACACACGAAATTTACAGTTGATTATAGCCTATCTTCGCCCTAATATCATCCACTCTTGTTATTGCATACATATCCCCCACCCCAACCAAATCGCTAAATAGAAAAATGTAGCTACATGTACACCGACTCCCACTACTCAAAGCAGACTTATTACGTCACACCAGTGCTGTCAGAAGCCGGTGGATCCAAATGTACTGAAGTAAGCGCTTAGCACTTTAGCAGTGTAGAGTGGAAGAGGAGGATATTATTGTCTTAATTTTCTTAATCACACTTATAAAACATAGCTGTACATTTTCGATGGTCGTGTAGAAGGGTCTAATATCCGAACTGCAATGGAACCGAGGGGACAGTCGAAAGGACACTTTGTTTTCTTTACGTGTTATACGACTGTTTCTGCCGTAATTCGCTGCGCTCTCATCCTCAGCTTGCTCCTGTGGGCATCAGAGGCTAAAGAGGACCTACCTGAATGTGAAGAGGTAAGCGTTCACAAAACCCTTGCCCTATAAACGGTTGTATCGGCGTGATAGATTGTTTCATGACACCAGTATTGTGATACCATCAGTTAATACATGTTTTTTTACTGGGGCGTATTTTAAATATTGTAATTTGAATGCAGTTTGTAAATTCAGTGTAGCATGTTGAACGTTCGGTTTACGGTTAATATTTGTATTGTAAACAAAACCAAATGGGATATGTGCCCTGCTGGAAAATAATGGATATAAATAATGGGAGGAACCTAAAATCAGGATTACGTTGATTTTATTCCAGGAACTCCATTTCACTGCATCCTGTAGCCTAGAACTAAAAGTCGCATGTGGTTGTAAATAAATCATAGTGTAGTGCTGTAAGACAGTAGGGTATAACAAAGTTTGTTCCTGTACGTTTCTCTTTTGGCTATGCCTGATCCTGAATACGGACTATCTTACTCAAATGTATTATGATTGCTATTTGTGTTTCCATCGACATGTTGTTAATGGTATAATTTTTTTGTATTTCATCAAGGAAGGAAAATAAAACATCACAAAAAATAGGCTTGTATGAAATTATTAGCCTACTGTAGATTGTAAATAATGTCGACCGTATTTCTTTCATATCGATGTCCTAGTTGTGCTGGCAAACAGTCACTTGAATTTAATTTGTAAATGGTTCTTCAACAGCATTTTTTAATATTTTATTGCCTAGTATTTCCTATCTAAGAAGATATCAATTTTATTTATTTATTTATTTATTTATTTATTTATTTCACTCATTAATTCTGTTCCAAATCCCTATGATGGATGTATAGTAAAATATTAAGGATGGAAGTTCCACAGACAAATAACACTTACTTGTGACAGGTTGTCATGAAAAATTGTACTACCTCAGGTCGTTGGGGGACAATTAAAAGGGTCTCATCAGATCACCTCTTGCCCCTCTCAGACTGAACAAAAGCTACGGGAGTGCACTGGCGTCAGGCTTGACCTGGATATTGAAATGTGCTGGTAAAATCTGTCCAGGGTCTCATTACACATAAGGCTCAAATTCTGCACGCCATCAATATTTGACCAGTGCTCCCAGAAACATTCAATAAATTGATGTTTTTTCTGTAGAAAGTGCCATTATCAGGATCATCTGACAGAAATGCACCTCTGTGGCAGGTGTTAGCAGGAGGGACCATCCTAAGGGAGGGTTACCATGACACAGGGTGGCCTTTGCTGATGTCACCACTGAGACAGGAATGATCCCAGAGGACAGGGTCTCTATCAGATGAAACACAGGCCTGGATTAAAACAACATTTATTCTCATTTGAATTCATGGATATGTGCAAAACATGTTTGGATACATGCTTTTTTTCCTTTGCAAAGACAGTCTGGCAAGAATATTTTGGCGATAAAGGTTGGAGAAAAATGTTAACACTTGCATGTATTTGTGAGAAAAATTAAAGGTAATCACACAAACTTTTCTTGTTTTTCATATTGATAACTGACTTGGTACCAGGCTGATCTGTTTCTGGCAGTGGCAAGATTTGAGGAATTGCAGCTTTGATATGAATTGTTATTCAGGGCACACGGATGAAGATTGATCACTATCCATTATGACATTTTTGTGTCCTTGCTCCTCCTCTTGGTGTGCTTTGTATTTCGACACAGTTTTACAGGCTTAATGCAACACGACTTTCTTTTGCATGCAAAGAAAAAGCCCATGACTGAGTTTTCTCCCAGTTCTTGTAGTTATTGTAAGGGAATACTTGCTATTTTAAGTGTTTTCTGAGTTGCTATTTTAAGTGGTCACACTGATGCGTATATCCACCACCCAATCATGCTTTCTTTACCCAAGAGGCTACACGGCCACTTATCCAAGCCATTGTAGTCTCTCATCTTTTTGCAGTGCCTTGCTGGCCAGCCTGCCGTCAGGCAATTGTAAATGGTCCAGAATACCAAGCTGTGAGTGGCACAGCCCATTCTGACAATGATTGCACCATAAGCTGCAACCAGATTTCTCTGTTTACATCCTCTCTCCAGCTGGCTGTTCGATCTCTTCCAGCCCCTTGCAGCCGCTCATCACTGGACTGGCTTTTTTCTGCCCTTGTCCCCAGATGGTGGAACAGTCTTCCTTAATAAGTCTGGAAAGCAGATTCACTGGCTGTTTTCTGCAAACATGTAAACCCCCACCTTTTTAGGTGATGCCACAATGTTGCTATTTAAAAAACAAGCCCCTTCTCTCTCATTGAGGTGTCTTATATGACTTCAACGTTGCCTGTGCCTAGCTCTAGTGGTGCTTACCATGTGAAATGTACTTTTTAAAGTCAGTTTGGCTAAACGTTTCTGCCAAACGAGTACAAGGGGCTGGAAAGTCAAACAGAGAAAGAATTCTCTATGAAAAAAAAAAATGTATATGAGCAAATAAAACTCTACTAACAGTAGTGTATGCTACTGTAGATAATAAAACTGTAATGTTTTTTTGTTGAGCCCTTCAAAAAAAATGCCTGTCAATGTATTTGTCTTGAAGCCACAGGGAAATGACTTAAGATGTACCTGCCGCTGTAATAATAAGTAATAATTACCTTCGCCAAAGCATTGTAATTACATGTGCATCACTCTGGGATGTTTTATCAGCAGTATTCCAGAATTGATCCAAAGGCATTTCACCATCACTGAGCAACAGTCAAAGGCCTGGTATAGCATCAAGTGGGAGGTTTTCTACACAAATATCAGGATTTTTTTTCTGACATTTGACTAGAGTGAACTGTGTTATTTTAATTCTTCAGGGTTGTGATATTTTGTGAGCCATTGCATGATAGTGCAACTATGATAGTTGAATAACCAAATAGCATTCCGCCTCTCCTGAGGATGAGTTGTGGCTTTTATAGTTTTACTTTTGCGAAAGGATCCTGAAAGTTAAACCAAGGAATACAGGGGGATTTGGACCACTTATGGGTATTTAGATCTACTGTATCACTTTTCCTAAACCTGATGCTGTTGCATACTGTTGCATGTGAATCTTACTTCATTAGCAGTTTAGGTAATAACCCAACTGCCCATTTATCCTGCCTGTCATCTTTCTATAATTGATGTTATCTGTAGGTTTTACTATTTCTTGGCTGCCCTTAGAACGCCTTAAGAGCATGGCGATTATATTTATAATTGGGAATAGATCCAGGCAGAAGTGCACTGTATAGTCATTAACAACTAAAATAAATGAACCCAGCCACATATTGGCTACAGCTGAGGTATACAGTTTTCATGCTACGCCAATGGAAAAACAAAACCTGGCCAAAGGAGAGGAGAATGGCCAGACTAGTCAAAACTGACAGAAAGGTGACAGTAATGCAAATAACCACACATTACAACAGTGGTATGCAGAAGAGCATCTCTGAACACACAACGCATCATAAATCTTAAGTGGATAGGCTACAGCAGTAGAAGTCTAAAAAATAGGTCTAATAAATACCTAATAAAGTGCTCACTGAGTGTATAATTAGTTAACATTGACAAATACATTGACTGACACTATACAAAAATTAACGATGTACAAAGACAAAGCTGAACAGCTTGAACTTTCAGTAGATAGTTAACAGCTACATTAGTTCATGCCAATTCATGTAACCTTATTGCAAAGTGTTACCCTGATTATTTTATAACACTTAAGGAACATAGTGTAGATGTACTGAATGTACTTTTCAGTCTGTAATTTTCTAATTGTTTGATGTTTTCAGTTTCATGCATACATATTTAATTTCATCCCCTCACTTCTGAGTTATTTTATTCCGGTCTCGGTCAAACATATAATTCTATTATTTTTGCAAAGTGCAGTGGATGGATTTATTTGTGTTAATACATTCCTCAAGTCGTTTGCTGGAGTGATTGTGGAGGCCTGGGTCTCTTGGAACGGACTGCAGTGCATTATCTGTTTCCTGCATGGTGTGTCCTTTCCTTCCACCTGCCTGTCATCAAGCTCCAACCAGCAGCCAATCAGAAGGCATCTCCTTCACAATCTACGCCTTTCCTCCAGAATAATTCTGGGTAGATGGGTGACTCATGCCTCCCCTCTCAAATAATTTTTCATATTTTTATCGTATTATAGGGAGTGGCTGAAGCAAAAAAAGATATAGGTATATGTTGAGACAGCTTATATTATTTGCTTACTTGTAATCAATTTGATTATGTGAAATAATTTGTTAACTTGAGTTCACTGTGCAGTGATGCATGGTATTGCAATAGATTTTACTCATCTACTTTAATACCATGGAGATGGGTGTTGTGAATTAACTGACCACACATTCTTTGGCATGAATTAACTGACCACACTCCTAAATGCTGTAGTCCAGGTGTTTTGGGTCCAGTTCATCATCGTATCTCTAAAGGGATACGATTTTGTGTGGGTTTGTGTGTGTGGAGGGATAGTGGTAGAGATTTTGGGGGTGGGTGGGAGTGACAGATTGAAAGCCAAGAGTAATATTTTTATTTTTATTTTTAATGGAGGCACTGGGGCTCACAACATTGAATAACATCAAGTAATCACAGGATCTGAAGCTCTATGTTCTTTATGGTATACACAAACCACGCTAGGTCAATGGAGGAGTGCTTGTGAGGTATGAAGGAGGTACATGGCTGGCCCACTGAAGCTGTATTCATAGTGTGACAACTACATTTAGCCTGGCAGGAGGCAGGGGCCATGCCAGAGATAAGTCAGTGGAGAGGGTCAGTTATCTACATTGTTTAAAAATGGAAATGTGACCCCCTTAAGGACTGTGGGGCTGTGGACCTCCCTGGAAGACTGAGATCCACCCCCTAGAATTCTGCGTCTGTCATCCACTTGAAGTGGACTAAACTCTTGAAATTAAATATGTCACGCAATGCTCATGCTGTTGTCTAGAGCAGAATTGATCACTGCGATAACAGTGGAGAGACACAACAGGTAGGCTGGCTTTAGATAACTACCCAGTCCACAGTGGGACCACAGCAAGCCAACAAGTGTAATATTGCGATTAAAATGGACATGGCTTTTGAGTTTTGTACCTGAATAGGCTTAGAATATCCTCATTGAAGGTAGACATTTCTCACATGTCGTTGTGGGTGCTTGCCCTTGTGTAGCTACTGACAGAACAAGTTTAAAAATGTGATGCCAGGCTGGCCATTTTTGGAAGACCTATTTTTCAAGTGATAACTATACCTCGGACTATATAACTATATCTGACTGACTATTGTTGGCCAGAGCCTGTTTTGTTACTGATTGCTTCTGTGGAGAGGAAAATGATTAATGAATGCCATAAATCTTGCCTGGGTATTATGACTATCCTTTATTTAATATCACAAATGTTGGAGTAGCATGAATGATTATCATTGATGTATTTTATTGCTCCATTTTCCACAAAGAATGCAGATTTATTTGGCATGGAACAAACAATAAAACTTTTTTTGAAATGAAAAATGTCAGATTTCATCAGTGATGCAGGTATTACCGCAAAGCACAGTGGGACTTATATGAAGCCATGGAGGAGAGGCAGCATCATAACTGGCAGTTTACTGAGATACACATACAGTCAACCTGTCAAAGAGGGTTAATTAAATCTCTGGAATTTATTAGCATTGCTTGATTTAATTATGCCATTCGTTTCGCTAGTATGACTCTTTATAGCATCCAGTGAAGAGAAACAGTCAGAGCAAAGGTATATTTCCATCGAAAGTGCATGACTATTAAAAATAATGATCCGTAACCAAACTGCAGTCATGGCAGGTGAATGATCCGCCCAGTGGCTGGCTGAGGAAAAAGCTGTGGGAAGGCAATAATATCGCTATCCTTCTTTCCGAATTAGACGAAGTATTATTTTATTTCATCGCAAAAGCAGAATATGAGTAATGGCACTATTTGTGGCGGTCCTCGATTCCCTGGGAATGTTACCGCCGTCGTGTGCCCCGCTTGTGTCTTGCAGACGGACTACTATTTTGAGTACACGGAATGTGACAGCACGGGGTCCCGGTGGCGAGTAGCCATCCCGCGCTCCCAGGGCGCTTGCACTGGCCTGCCGGACCCTGTCAGCGGCACCGACTGCTGTAAGTACCACCCCCTTGGCACCCGACCCTTGCAGTCATATCCCTCTTATTGTTTGGACAGTGTGTGTGTGTGTGTGTGTGGATCCTTTTGTCACCAGCTAATCAGTAGGCTGGAATTTCCTGTTCAGATAAGAAGCGTTTTTCAATATCGCCTGCTAACCCCAAGGTGATCCAGCGCATTCATTATTCAACAAAACAAAATGTAATATGTTTATGAATTCAGGTTGTCCACCTATGCTTTATTTATCGCTTTGACCTTAGATGCTATTGTTGTGGAGTCATCCATTGTTCTGTTTCGCTTTCACATCTGCTGCAACATTGCAGAAGGAAAGCTCATTTCCACAACCAAATTACAACTGAAATCCAAACCACAACATTCACGTTCAGTTGGACTCATGCCAAGGTAACTGAATTATTTGAATAGAGCTTCAGTCACTGGAGGAGACCTTTCACAGCTCTTTCAAATTGAGGGTACATCGCTATAGTGATTTAATCTGGGACACAGCATGTGTTTATGCCTCTTTAATCCACAGCATCGTTGTTGAATCTGGGACACAGCATCACACAATGCCTGCTGTATCTCTCTAGTGTTCAACGCAGAATTCCCAAATGCTAGTTAATTTGTTTATTTGGTCCGCAGGTGCATGCGATTCCACATTTTTTCATTCCCCTGGGCAAAGACAACAATGTTCTTTTAATAGCAGTGGCAGTGTGCTGTGTATGTGATATGCCTGGACAGAGCACAGCGCATGTGTGGGCTGTAGTGCACATGCTCAGTGAGTCAATATGGGAGCCTGAGGGTCAACAATGAAGCCACAATAGAATCTTATTAGTGATAAAAAATAAAAATAAAAAAAGACATGTAACTGCTAAAAAGTTGGACCTTTAGGAAGAACTTCAATACAGGGGTTATTATGTTGTTGTTTTTTTTGACATGACTCATTGAGGAAAAAACATCTATTGTGGTGCATGATAAGGGTGTATTGTGTTGTAATTAGTGGTTGTTATAGGGGCTTGTCATTAAGGCAACATGCAGGCTGGTGCGTGACTGTCTCAGAACAGGTGGTATTTGTATGTCCACAAGGAAGGGCAGAAATTGTGAATTTATACCTCTTAATTAGCCTTGAATTCATATGTATATTTAGATGTCATTGTGGGTTAATGGATTAGTGCTTAGGGGAGTAGACATGGAAATAGAAGGATACTGTCAAGTGTTAGTTGGTTCAGGAGTAAATCATGTTAGGACCCAGCTTCACTCAGTGAAATCAAAATCAGAACAATACAGGAACTCACCCAAGTCAACAAACACTTTACTAGAGAAAAGTTTATTGATTCTCAAACTGGCCAGTGGGATGATCACTAAACAAAATAAGTTTGCAGAACAGCAACCTTCAAAACACGGGTTGTATGACCTGACTTAAATACCCTTGGAGGCCAGATTACAATTTAAATTTACCATTTAAATTGTAATCTGCAATCTTTGCAATTGGACTTGAGGTCTTGAGTATTTCTTTTTGCTGTTCTGCAGTGTATATTTGTGTGTAAATGCATGTGCGTGAGTGTATGATTCTGGGCGATGTTGAGCATAGGTTTGTGTGTGCATGTGTGTGTTTGTGTGTGTGTGTGTGTGTGTGTGTGTGCGTGTGTGTTTGTGAGTGCATGTGTGTTTGTGTGTTTCTGCATGCATACACACCTTGTAATATAATTAAATAAAACTGTTTGGGATGCATTTGTACCTCCTTTAGCACTCAACAGGCCTCAACTGTCTCACTGAGACAAGTTGGATGTCTTTATTATGTTGTCATACTGTGACTGCAGTCAAACAGCTTAACAGCCTGGGTACCCACCCAAAATGCAATGTTTTTACATTGGGTGCACATGTAGAGCACCGTTTTACAAGTGACTGTTGCATGATGGCTGAAGCATGCTAATTTGTGTGACAGCTGAACTTTCAGTGCAGCTCCTGCTAAGGTAAAACAGTCATCTAATGAATTATTTAGAAATGATGAATTATTTAGATAACAGCTGTTTTCGAAGCCAAAACAAGTGACTCCCCTCGGTGTTCAGTTTATGGGAGCTTGTGTGTCCTTCTGAAGGAGGTCCACTGAGGACACTGCCTCCCTGCTGCAAGAGCTGGAAATGAGCTGGTGACCTCGGTGGAAAGCAGAATGTTTAAAATGATTTCAGAGACCTGCTGATGAGAGTGGTCATGAATAGTTATGCGTTTTCTGAATGACAGGCACATAATTCAGATTGAATGTGGAAAATTCACAGTTTAACTTGTGGAAATGCTCATAGTCAGAGCTATAATTCTTGTATACCTGTCATGAACAAAATGGGTTTTGAGAATGGTCTTCCAGTGGACATTTCAGGGCATTGGTAAAGGAAAAGGGATTATGGGTTATTTTCCATGTAAATGTTTTTCACTGAGTGTGTGATCAATGACAAGGGCTTGTGATGAATGTGTGATCAGTGTGAAGAGGTTGTGATGAGTGTGTGATCAGTGTGAAGAGGTTGTGATGAGTGTGTGATAAGTCAGAAGAGGTTGTGATGAGTGAATGAACAGTGAGAAGGGGCTGTGCATTGTGCACTGTGCTTCTGATCCTGGCCTGGTGCTCTTGTGTCTCAGCTTTCTCCTGCAATGCTGGTGAGTTCCTGGAGATGTCGGGCCAGCAGTGCACACAGTGTGCTGCAGGCACCTACTCTCTGGGCAGTGGGATCCGCTTTGATGAGTGGGATGAGATCCCAGCTGGATTCACCAGCCTGGCCACTGCTGGAGAAGAGGCGCTCAGCTGCAACAGGTGAGTGATCCACCGTATCCTACAACACAACCTCCCATCATCTACCTCCATTCTCATTACCATTCCTTTAACGTGAGGTTGGAATATCAGTGCCAGCAACAGTTATGGATCTCTCAGGTAAGTCCCTAAGATGACTTATCATTACAGGAATAGGAATGTTGAAGAGAACACACAGCTGAGTGGCATTCCCACAAGAGATTTTACCATTTATTGGAATGTAGGCCCCTTCATTTGGTGAAGACACTGGTCAGTTAGTAGTTCCTTCCTGGGTGGATGGCCTGGAATGAGACCTGTGCCCCTGACTGCAGCATGTGTACCCTCATTCCTCCAGCTCCACCTGGGTACCACAGGGGACCCACCTGCAGTCCAACCAGGATGAGTGCACTGTGTCCCTCATCTATGCAGTCCATCTCAAGAAACAGGGCTCTGTCTCCTTTGAGTACCAATATGTGGACAGCAACATCTTCTTTGAGTTCTTCGTAAGTATGCGTTTACGTTCATCAGTACTTCTCCAGGCTTATTTATGAAATGAGAGTTTAAACCTGAAGGTGATATTGAATACAGTAATGTTCATAATCATATTGTTATGTTGTGTACATGCTGTCTGGAATGGTGTATAAGATTTGTATTTCCACCCTTGCTGTGCCCCAGGTTCAGCACATAGCAAATATAATATCTGGAAACCAATCTATCAACAAGAATGTATGAAAAGTAAGATTCTTGTTCTTTTATGAGTACTGTGTTTTTATTTTCAGATTCAGAATGATCAGTGTCAGGAAATGGACCAAACATCTGACCAAAAGTGGATCAAGCTGACCAACAGTGGAGAGTGGGGGAATCACACTGCAAGTGCTAATACTCTGTTCACCTCTCAAAGGAAACATGCAGGCAAAAGCAGCATATTGTCATTTCAGTGCCAAAACAAACTCTTCTTTTTTTTCTGCAGGTGGACTTGAAGTCTGGTCCGAATATCCTCTACTGGAGGACAACTGGAGTTTTACTGGGTGCTAAAATCATTAAACCAGTACTGCTGAAAAATATTCAGATCAAAGGTAAAATACCCTGGTTTCACTTTCAATGTGGCATTTTCCACGATTGTATTCCGGATTCTGGTGAAGTACGTGTTACAGTGCTGTGTATTCCAGTATTATGTTATTTTGGGTTTTATACATCAGTGTCGTACGTTTTGTTGTTGTGTATGTAATTGTATCACTGCTTCATATTTGTTTTAGTGTTCAGTGGTTTGGGGTTGTGGAGGTTTTGCGTTCAGTGTTTTATGGTGATGGAGTTTTAGTGTTTAGTGGTTTGGGGTTGTGGAGTTTTGGTGTTCAGTGTTTTATGGTGATGGAGTTGTAGTGCTCACTGTTTTATGGTGATGGAGTTTTAGTGTTCAGTGTTTTTGGGGTTGTGGTGTTTTAATGTTCAGTGTTTTGGGGTTGTGGAGTTTTGGTGTTCATTGTTTTATGGTGATTGAGTTTTATTGTTCAGTGTTTTCGGGTTGTGGAGTTTTGGTGTTCAGTGTTTGTGGGGCTTTGCTGATTCTGTGTTAGTGCACTGTAATTTTTTCATTTTGACCTCCAGGTGTGGCCTACAC
The DNA here is from genome assembly GCF_963514075.1 of Conger conger. Classification (NCBI taxonomy): domain Eukaryota; kingdom Metazoa; phylum Chordata; class Actinopteri; order Anguilliformes; family Congridae; genus Conger; species Conger conger. Next base: position 51,765,572 of record NC_083767.1, read on the forward strand.
ATCAGAGTGCTTCCAGTGCAGGCCGGGGACCTTCAGTAAAACTCCAGGGTCTCCTTCCTGTGAACTGTGTGCCAGGGATACCTACTCTGGCAAGGGGGCCAGCTCCTGTACCCACTGCAACAAGGAGACACAGTTCTCATGTAGGTCCCAGTAACTCCACCATTTAATACTAAATGGTAATACTGCAGGGCTTGGGTCCAGTCCGCTGCTAAAACATCCCATTCCTGTGAACATTGTTTAGTTCAAACCTGCTTAGATTTCCTCTCTAGTTCTGACTTCTTAGAGTCACTTTGCACTGACATCTTTACAGTTTGAAGAAAGTTGGGAAACCACTTGGATCAGGTTCCTCTGTGGCAGATCTTGGTATAGAGGCCTGCAGATAAACTTGAGCATGTCCACAGGCCGTGGTTTTACACTGCATATCTGTGAATGCTGCTCCATGACATGTCTCCAGTGTTTTGAAGAGCTAATCTCTGTTCCTCTCCCCTCAGCCGAAGGAGCTACGGAGTGTAAGGAGAAACCAGCCTGTTCAGAGAAGGACTATTTTCAGATCCACACGCCCTGCGACAGTGAGGGGAAGGTACTTTGAGCGCTGTACTTATCACCCGAATACCCTCTGTGATTTTATTTTAGATAACATTCAGTCTTTTAACATTGAATGCTATGTAAAATTCTCCGCCATGTTGTGCGGTGAGAACAGGCAGACTTTCTGTTCCAGACGCAGATCATCTACAAGTGGATCGTGCCGAAGATCTGCGTGGAGGACGTGCCGGGTGCGGTGGTGCTACCCCCTTCAGGGGAGAGGCAGTCATGCCCACCGTGTAACCCTGGCTTCTACAACAATGACACAGCCAGCTGCTCCCCCTGCCCCACTGGCACCTACTCCAACGGCATGAACGGTAACGGACTCAGTTCCCCTCACATCTCTATCTGGCACAGCACTCAGGATGAGGACAGGATGTGGACTGCTTAACTGTGTTTTAGATTAGTATTGATTCATTTCTTTGTGTTCAAAAGTGACTTAGACATCCTAATTGTTATTGCTACTTTAACCAATTGTAATCACACGCAGGCATAATATTTTGGAACTCAAAAGCTTAAATTATATTTTAGATGTTATTTTAATTATTATGTGTCATTATAATATTATGTGTCGTCCCGTTAATTATGTTTTTTGTGTGAAAAAAAAAGACAAAATTATGTGAGCTTTGATTTCGTGGAGCCACCCTGTGGCCAAAATTATTACTGGGCCATGTCCGAATCTGCACACTTGCCTGCTATTGAGTATACAATTTGCATACTTGTACTCAATAGTGGGCTTGTGTGGTAATTTGGACAAGGCCCAGGTCTTCGGATTGAACATGTTATGGTAACCCTGTGTTGTAAATCTCCAGCGTGTCAGAAGTGTCCAGCGGGCACAGAACCAACCCTGGGCTATGAGTTCAAGTGGTGGAACACACTGCCCTCCAACGTGAAGACGTCCTGCTTCAATGTGGGCAACTCCAAGTGCGACGGCATGAATGGTGAGTGGGGTGTAGTTGGAGCATCTGGGGACTAGATGGCGCTGTGACATCACAGGAGGACAAAAATGAAAGCTCAAAAATTCTAACCAAGTTGCAGCTCACTCCCAGCAAACATGTCTCTTGTTACATGCATTTATTTATTTTTATAACGCTAGGAGTGTTTTTTTGTTTGTTCTGCTGTCTAAAGCTAAAGAGAGAGGGTGGGAATGAGAGAGAGTGAGAGGAGTGACAGAGACACAGAGACTGAGAGAGGGAGAGAACGAGGGTTAGAGAAAGGGACGGGTAATGTTAGATTGGTAGGGAAGACACAGTTTCGGGGAGAGAAAGGGATAGGAGGTGGAAGTGAGAATAAGAGAAGGAATAAGAGATGAAGAGAGAAGGGGAGAAGTCGAACTCGGCAGAATGGGGGAACAGCAGACCTGAAATAAACATCCTCTTCGGCCGTGATACAGTAGAGTGCTTATATCTCTCTCTCTTTCCGCTCCCCCTGCCTGTAATGGACTATGCAGGGAAACAGCAGGGAAAACACATTTTAATATCAGGACTTGTACCTCAGGGCCTCCATGTGTTCCCTTTCTCTGCAAACACATTCATTTGGAAAAGTACACTGTAGCTTGAGGGCACACTAGGTGTAGCCCCCACACTGCTATCAATGCCAGATTGATTTACTTCAGTGGCTAGATCAGTCATAGCCCAGACACTCTTCTCCCTGATGAACACTTTTCAGCATTGGGAGATGCATTCACTACACTCTTGTCCTCCTGTCTTGTCTTCCTAGTGAGGATCAATATAGTTAATGCAGCCAGATTATTTACACAAATCCCCTTGGAGGGAGGGTGTTTATTAAGACAACTGCATCAGTTCATCTTAATTATTGTTTATTATGAATGTTTCAATATGGTACGATAAAATGGCTGCTTTAGTGCATGGCTATGACTGGATAAGAGCTTGATGCAAGCTCAGAGTAATGCAATATAATGATTAAAATTCTGGTTGCACTGGTGGTAAGGATATTAGCCTTAGCTGCTGCAGCACCTTCAAATGTCACGGTGTCATATTTGCATCCAGGAGGTGGTGCAAGATGCTATTGAGGTCCTTTAATAGGTTATGGGATCACTTCATTTGCAGTGTATTGCATCAGTCTGCAACTGATATGCTTTACACGGTTTCTCACGGTGACGCATTTATACTGCTTGATTTATTCAGGAGGAGTAGAGGTAAAAAATACCAATTTCTCTTGTATAAGGATACAATGCAGTGTGCAGATTGTAGTCCACATACCATTGTCCTGTTCTTTGGCCACCAGTACTCCACCACATTAGTTGACTAATTTTCTTACTGTTAAAAAATAAGGTGTTTTTTGAATCACCAAAAGTTATGGCAACTAACAGCCACCCGTTCAGGTGACCTGAAACGCCAAATTCAAAACATAAAAAACACCTTCTCAGATTGAAAAATCTCATTGAGGTTTTAAAATCTCATTGAAACTGCCTTGTCAGAGAAAAGGATATGCTAAAACATATCAAGGTTTGCTTATTAAAGCATGATGATTCCTCATTTTTCAAACAATTGACTGCGCTGTGTGGTTCTTCAGGATGGGAGGTGGCAGGTGATCACATCCGCAGCGGAGCCGGGGGCTCTGACAACGACTACCTCATCCTGAACCTCCGCATACCAGGCTTCAAGTGAGTGCAGCCCCCAGACAGACTCTCAGCTGCGGTAATGCTGTTAAAGAGCACCTGTGTTTGGCTAACCACTCCTTTCAACATCGTCCTTGCACTGTGAGAGAAAGCAACTGGCTTTGTGTTGTCACCTCTCAAAGGGAACACAACTGAGTTTACTTTAAAAACATTTCTAAAACAAGATCATCCAGATCAAATTAATTGCAAGCTCCAGTTAGATATGTCAAATGACGATGAAATTAATTATTCTGAATTATTAGGGGCGGCACGGATGGTGCAGTGGGTAGCACTGCCGCCTCACAGCAAGGAGGTCCTGGGTTCGAATCCCCATCGGCCGGGGCCTCTCTGTGCGGAGTTTACATGTTCTCCCCGTGTCTGCGTGGGTTTCCTCCGGGTACTCCGGTTTCCTCCCACAGTCCAAAGACATGCACGTTAGGCTGATTGGAGAGTCTAAATTGCCCGTAGGTATGGGTGTGTGAGTGAATGGTGTGTGTGCCCTGCGATGGACTGGCGACCTGTCCAGGGTGTATTCCTGCCTTTCGCCCAATGTATGCTGGGATAGGCTCCAGCCCCCCTGCGACCCTGATCAGGATAAGCGGGTTCAGATAATGGATGGATGGATGGATGAATTATTAGGTGAATTATTTGTATATTTTAGAGAATAGCCCTTGGTGCCAACACTTGCAGTTACTCGACAATTAGTTGGATATTCATGTATCTTTGCAAGGTTATAATACAGGGTAATGAATATGTTACAGTTTCTCTGGAGGAATTAATTGTGACCTTCGTTCATTTAGACTCCCCACATCAATGGAAGGGACCACAGGCCGGGAGTTTGGCCACATCACCTTTGTGTTTGAGACGGTCTGCACTGCCGACTGTGAGCTCCACTTCATGGTGGTATGTCAACCCAAACCTTCCCATCCCATACCAGTGCACGGCCATCCAGCTCTCTTCATTCCAGTTTCACTCATAATTTACTTATACAATCGTACTAATAATCCCAAGGGCCAAAATGCTGGTTCAGGCCATGGCATCCCTTTGGCTGCCAGTGTCCTTTTTTTCCCTTTATTCTTTATATCCTGATATTTTTCTTTTCTGAATGACCTGGTGGGATTGAGTGTCAGGAATCTGTGGATCTTTATCAGCTGAAAGGGTCAACACTGTGATGTGCTGGTGAGTTGCAGACTGTTAGACCCTGTGCAGAATGCAGGCAGTCAGTGACTGCAGACAGAGACCAAGGAGAAACCAGAGGGGCCTTGTCTGACCTTTATTATATACAGATGTGCTCTGCATCTGAATGACAAAGATCCTTTACCCATGGTCACTGTTGCACAGCTGTTTCTTGAAGAATGCAGCCTTGTATAATCACATTGCGGGTTCACGAATGGTTGTTACGTGTAGGACAATGACATAATGTCCTTTGTGAACTCTATCTAGTAATTATTATGACAACAGAGCCTTCCAGGAGTAGTTGGATGTTGAATTCCAGTGCTGCCCCCTGCAGGATATGAACCGGAAGAGCACCACTGTGGTGGAGTCTTGGGAGGGCAGCAAGGAAAAGCAGTCCTACACCCACATCATGACCAAAAATGCCTCTGTGTCCTACACCTGGGCTTTCCAGAGGACCAACCGGGCTCAAGACGTAAGTGTGGAGCACTGCAATGGCTTGTGGGATACTACAACATAGGTCACGCTGGTGGCTAGAATCTCTATTCATCTCTAACACAGACGATGAATAGAGATGAGAGAGTGGATGTGTGGTTTGTCCTGGTCTTTCTATAGGCCAAGAGGACTAAGGGTGGGTCAAGAGGTAGGGTAATCACAGCTATTGTACAATGTAGCCCAGAGCAATTGCTATCCTTTGTGCAGCATCTACAGTACATAGAGTGTATATATAGAGCTTGATTTTGTATTAAGTCTGCTTGTGATGTCAGCACAAACAAGCAGCATGCCAACGGAGCTTTTATTGTGAGAATTTGGCACCAGACTATTAGCTTTGGCAAGATCAAGCGTTGGCACGCCCTGGTATGGCTCAACAGTGGAAGGCCAGCCAGCGACTGGCATATCTGTTACAACACAGATGCATACCATGCCTGTCTCCATAAGAGCACAGACATGTGTAATGCCTCATCTCTTTAAGAGCATATACAGTGTCTGACCTTTCTGAAACAACACCTCCAGTCTGTCCCCTCCCTTTTTTCAGAAGTCCTGTTATGTGAAATTGCTTGGATTCTTGCTTGGGTCTCCTGCTTTCATTTATGCTGACTGCATAATGTATAATTGACAGTGGCTGCACACTTATTCCACTTCATGCGCTCTGCTCATTAGTTATAACTCTCCCAGAGCAATGTTCTTGTTAATTTTTCTTTTGCATACTCTGCTTGTTTTTTAATGACTGGCTTTAGGGATGTAAATCCTGTTCTGTGTGTGGCAGTCCCTGGAATACTTCAGATATGCCTGTGACTTATTTCTCTCAGGTCAGGCAGCACGTCAACGACATTGCGAAGATCTACTCCATCACGGTTACCAACGCCCAGAATGGAGTGGCCTCCTCTTGCCACCCCTGTGCCCTGGTGTCCCAGGCCTCGGGGTCCTCCTGTGTCCCCTGCCCAGCTGGACACTACATTGAGAAAGACACCAACCAGTGCAGGGAGTGTCCTGTAGACACTTATCTCTCCAGACACCAAATCTATGGCACGGAGGCCTGCTTGCCCTGTGGGCCAGGCAGCCGGAGCAACAAGGTACTTGTAGTTCTTCATGGGCCTGAAAAAGTGGGTTCTGTAGTATTTGAACAAAAAAAATGGGGATTTAAGAAAGCGTATTGTATCTTGAGGCCATTCTGACCCTCTTTTTCTGGAGCAAACCTCTTTTTTTTTTGACAGCAATTAAAAAGCAGCTCTATTTAACTTCTCTGCTCAGGAGGACAACAGCATAGTGCCCCAATTTAACCAGTACACATTTGGTTGCAAGTTCAATTGATTTCTAGTTTATTTAAGTGTTGCATTTCTGGTCAGAGTGGGGGCTCCTCTGGGTTCTTTTCATTGGTGTGTGTGATTTCTACCCCAGAGGAAGTGCTTTTTCAGCCTTCTGTTCTGAATTCTGGGGGAGGGTTTGGCGGATATGACTGCCTTCAGCTCCACTAAATGGCTTTGGAGAGGCACCAGAGAGAAACGCCCTGCAGGCAGTGAGGAACGCCCCGCAGGCTGCCCGGAGACATAGGCAGGCAGCCTGGAGATACGGGCACGTAGATGGATGGCGGGAACAACGGCGCCCTTCATCGTGGCTGCTCTCGGGCTGTGTGAAACCAGGGCCACACAAGCCGCCTGGCGTTCTCTGCAGGGCTGAACCGCCCCACCGTCTCCGCTGGTGCTCTCTCTCCCTGTCTGCCAATAATGGGGCTCTTTGTTACGTTCTCTTTCCCCTTGAAGGAGCACTCTCTCTGCTTCAGCGACTGCACATTCGCACACGCGACGCACAACCGGACCCTGACATACGACTTCGGCCAGCTGGGCCCAGGGGGCTCCATCATGAATGGGCCCAGCTTCACATCCAAAGGGACTAAGTACTTCCACTTCTTCAACATCAGCCTGTGCGGACCTGAGGTACACAGTCTGCGTGGGCTCCGTTCTCTCCCACTCTGAGCACAAAGGATGCTCCGACTGCATTTTTAGTCCATAAGACTCCCTCTTGGCTGATTCACTTTCCTCAGCATTAGCAGTTTATGGAAGCTAATGGAAACCTTCATAAAAACAAGGTCCTGCTCTAGCTTTATAGAATGGCCTAATCTCATCAGATGAATTAAGTGCCACTGGGGGGTGATTAAGGATTTTGGAAAGGTGCAGGAATATCTTTTGTAACTCACATTATGAATGAGGTTCTTTGGCAAAATGTGCAATTCCGCCCCTTCCCACCTCCAGGGTGAGAGGGCGGCCATTTGCAATGACAACGTGACAGACCTGTCCAGCAAGAACCTGCTGAGAGAGTCCGGCGAGTTTGTGAACAATGTGGAGACCTTCATCTGTATGTCAACTATCATTCCCCCTGATGGGCGAGGCTTCAGGACAGCTGTCTCCTCCCAGTCCATCAGCTTGGCAGACATCTTCCTGGGTAAGATGGGAGATGAGCTATAGGCTATATGAGAAAAACGCAATAGGGCCTCTTTGTGGAAGGACTCTCAAAATAAATGAATAAAACTGGGATGGGGGTTAGATTATGGGTTTACATTTGTATGTTTTATGTCAGCCTAAGGCCACTGGTATTGACAGTAAAACATTTTGCCCAATTAAAATAATGAAGGCAAACCCTCCAGGGGATTGTAGGTAGGCAGAGGGGGCTGCTGGTGGTTGAAGGAGACCTGATACAGCACATTTGACTGCAGTAGAGAGCTTTGTCTCACTTCTGCTGACTTCTCCTGCCCCAGCACAGCTTCAGGCACTCACGTTATTATTATATTATATACTTTTATTATTAGCATTGCCCCTGTTCAGTAATAGACAGCTAGGGGACATGCAAAATGAAATCTTTGGGAAAGACATTTCCTAATGACTGTACTATTTCGTATATATTTCCAACTCATGGACATTGATTTACAGCTTCTCGTGGCTGCTGCTGTTTTGCCATGTCATTAATACAAATCTCTTTTAGAAATGTGGGTTTGACTGTTTTCTCTGATTGGGTCTGAAGGTGCAACCGTGGAAAATACACTCAGTGGTATCAGTGTGAGCCCAGATCTATTCGGCGAAACATCAAAGGGACTGCCTGATGTAAACTTTTTCTACCGGTGAGTGCCAACATGGCTGTGCGTTGCTCGATTTCAAAAGACAGCAGAAGAACTGTGTACTGCAACAAAACTTTCTGCTTATTTATCACACGTAGTGGATTGAAGATGATTTCAAGCACAAACAGTGTTGGTAGAGCTTGTTCAGATGTGACATCACTGCTCTATGTTTTTTTTTTTTCTTGTTGTTGCAGTTATTATTTCAATTTGAATGATATGTGGCCTGTTCTGGTCTCAGATCACCTCAGGCGACATCATCGTGGGAAAATGGTCGGAGTGCAGTCATCAAATTGCGGTGTAACCCAGAAAAACCCGCAAGGGAAGAGCTGACCGTGCCCAGGTATCACCCTCTTAGTCAAATTCTGTGGAAAGTATGAACAATGAGTATATACTCTCCTGCAGCCTGTAAAGGCAGTCATCTGCTGGCATCTTCATGTTGCACCCCCTAGAGTACAGTACTGCAGCTTCCATCAATACATGGACGCTTGTCGGAAGGAGAGCATCATATACCTTATTATGACAGCCCAGGCACACATTTTCTACAATATAAAGACTGTATGTAATTACAAGCAATGGTAATGCCATGCAAACCCAGCAGGGTTTTAGGTGTGTTCTTGGCTGAGCTAATAATCACCGATGATAGTAAATGAAGAGCCTGGATTGAATGAGCTGTTCTCATCCTTATGTGTTCTTATGTCATTATAAAAAGATATTACATCATTTTATCCAAAGTCCAAGCACTTCACAGTCCATACTCTGAAAAAAATGAGTTCATGTTATAAAACAGAGATACGTAAAGGGAGCAGTCTTGAAACACTCTGGCAGCTGAAATAGGCAAACCCCAATCCTCTTACAGCTCTTAAATTAGTATGGAAGGGAATTTTTTTTTTTTGCTCCTTCTGATTTTCATCTTAGGTCTGTCGGATTTTGACGGTGAGTTATCTTTCAGTTCAAGCCCATCTGCTTTCTCTGAAAGTTTCTTCTGCTGCAGTTAAATTGCTTGAAATCTCCTTTTTGCAGATGAACGTTTTGTAAGAAGAAAATGGTGTTTGTGCAGGGAGGTGATGATTCACTGGCGTTTCCCTGGTTCAGCCGTGAATGTGTCTGCCAGGCACGACCATCCACCTGCTGCCTCTCCATAGTGTGTGATTGAGCTCACTTCCTGTTTCTGCAGTAAATGTCCAGCAGGGACCTGCGATGGGGGCACCTTCTACTTCCTGTGGGAGAGTGCCAGCGCTTGCCCACAGTGCACTGAGGCAGACTACCACGGAATCGAGGGCGTCTGCAAAGGCGGGGTTCAGGTCAGGCACACTCTCCTCCACTTTCACAAATCATCCCTCTCTTCTCTGGTTTCAAACACAATTTATTTCTCTTTTCACTTTGCCCTCTGATCAGTTCAACCTTAATTAATATAGACTTTTTATACATTTGTACTACTGAATATTTCCTAAAACAATTCTGCTGCAATGGTAATGCCTTGAAAATCAAGACTAGTCCTCACCAACAAGGCTAGTTCATAACAACGCTGTGTGAACAACACATGGCACCGTCATATGTTTCTCCTCAGGACACCCATTATGTGTGGAATGAGCCAAGGCTGTGCACCAGAGGAGTCTCTCTACCAAGGAAGAGGTCCTCTCCCTGCGAGGCCATAGACCTCTGGCTCAAGCTGGGATTAGGAACAGGGGCTTTCACTGCCGTGCTGCTCATATCCGTCTCCTGTTACTTCTGGAAGAAGAATAAGAAGTGTGTGGGAAGCATAACACATTTACATCTGCAGTTAACACACAGGCTAATGCCACGCTAACATAATATTAGCATCATAGCTACATGGTAACATTGCAGCTTTCTTATAGACTTTCTTACCTGCAAAAATACTGATCAATGATAGATATTGTAGGTATTTCTGCATTGGCTTTGCCTCCTTACCGACATAGCCCCTTACACTAGTGTTTTATATGGAAAATGTCATCATCTGTTGGATTTTTACTTGCTGAACCTGATTGATGCCATTTGTGATTGGTGGAACGTGGCCAGTCACGCACTGTTCTGTTCGTTGGCAGGCTGGAGTTTAAGTACTCCCGGTTGGTGATGTCGGCCAATAAGGAGTGCGAGCTCCCGGCGGCTGACAGCTGTGCCATCATGGAGGGAGAGGATAACGAAGAAGACGTGGTATACTCCAACAAACCCTCGCTCCTAGGAAAACTCAGGTCCATTGCTGCAAAGGTGAGAGTAAGGAGTAAACCTGATCAAGCGATAGCTAAGTGTATTATTTTCATCCTCATTAAACCACAGCATGTTCATTAATGTGTTGTGTCTCATTAAGCTACATTTTTTATGTAGTAAGTTTGGAATTTGGGACAGTGCGTTCTTTGCTGAAAAAGTCGCTCTTGTGTTTTTGAGCTCTCGCCCATTTAGTAAACAACCCAGGAGCTGGCAGAGAGCTAGCAGGAGGTTGGCGCATTTCCTGTACTGACTCATTTAACAAGGGCACGCAGACAGAGTGACAAAACATTGATTTGTTTACCGAAAGCCCAACAAAAACAGACACTGATCAGACCCTGAATTTCAGGATGTGTTATGTAGCCTGCTAAATTAGACGCAATTGCCCAGTTGGCGCATGCAATGACTGCATCCAGTATTTCTCAGACATCAGTGAAAGTTGAATCCTTCCCTCCCCCTTCACCATCTAAGGGCCTGAATTCAACTATATCGTAGCAGACACTGATGCAAGAGCATAGAGAGGGATTCAGCTCTGATGTGTCTGCCTTCATTTTTAACCAAAAGCAGTCCATACAGAATAAAGTATAATAAATTGTAGAAAGGGATGCAAGGTGATTGAATGAAGGCAATATTTGCTGCATACGAAACTGTAACAGTGTTTTACCCCCTTTCCCCCTCTGTTGTAAATTATTATAAGTTGTTGGTGTCTAATTTAAATGGCCATTGGGGGGTTGTAAGTATTTCCTATTGAACCAGTGCACTGTATAAAGTACCGTGTGCAGAAATTTGTTTCTCTCAGTGTTTCTGTTTCGGCCTATGGCCAGCCACCTTATACAGAACAGTTGTGACGTGGGCAAGGATTCTGCTCTTGGGTTCTCTATTGGAGTGATGTGCAGCTGACACATTCTCGTTTCCAGGGTAACGGAGAAAGCTGTGAGTCTGTACAGCTGAAGCCCAAGCCAGAGCGGTGGGTGTGGGGGTAAAGGCCTGGGAGACATTTTAGGACTGAAAAACCCACCCTTAACACGCCTTGGAAATGACCCACCAATCTGGAACTCAGCCTGTGAAGGTGTTCATTGCTACTGGCCTCAGTAAAGTTTTCATTGGACATGTGGGAAGTCTCTTAGCTCCACCAGCATTCAGAAATAGGAGACTGACGGCACCAAGTTACTTAGTAGTAACTCATGCTAAGGAGATTCGCTCACAAAAAATAGACTTTACCAGCAGACGATCTGAGAGCCTCTTGCTGGCTGTTTCCTGATCCTGATCGTGTCTCGATGGACGCAGGTATAATTTTTTTGGCAATGGATTCTTCCATCATACATTTGAAGCATTCCCACTTGTGAGGTCTGAAGAGGCTGAACGGCTGAGATTCCCCTGTCCTGCAGCGAGTTGCGATGGCTCGGTTGTATCCCCTTTGGCCGACCGCAACAAATTTAACAGAGCGGTTAGGACAGAAGATGGAGAAGCATTCTTCACAAGGTCACCGTGGTGATATCGTGTTCCAGTGCCCAGGGATGGCATCTGAAGCAGTCAGCTGGAATGCTGTGCTGAGGACAGATTCCTGTTTGTTATTTAATGTTGGTGTGTGTTTGTATTTTGTTTAGTTGTTTGTTCTGTATTCTGTCACATCAAATTGTTGTCACGGAATGTTTATGGCATTGCACACTGCTAGGTAATGCCCCTATCCAATTGTCTGTTGTGTGTCTCAGTACTGCCCATAGGCCTGGTCCCTTTAGCCTGTTGAGGCTATATTCTGTATCTGACTGAACAACTACCCCAGCATTTCAGCTCACACATGCCTTCAATCTTTACATTTCCATCATATAATTGAATTGAAACTGACTACCATATAAAATATCAATATTGTGAGTCCTATGTCTGCTGCTTCTATTTGTATTTCTTTCCAGGATTGTACAAAATCTGGAATAATGCATCTCGTATTTAAGGGAGAGCAGGCCTGTCCTGAGCAAATCGCACATTGTTGGAAATTGTGTTGTTTGTAATCACGCTGTGAAACATCCTAAATTATGCAGACAGTGTTACTGCGAAGGCAATGTGCATTCGCTCCACAACACAACAGGATAAATGGAACTGATATCCTGTGGGAGCTGTTCTGGCTATTTTGTAATCATCCTGTTCACCATTTTTTATCATCTCCAAATACTCAATTAGGTATGCGCCTTCTCCAACCCAAACATTCTGTTTTCCCGGTTTGCTAAAAGCACTGCGTTTTGGAGGGTGAGCAGAGGTGAGGCTGCTGTCATGGTTTCCCATCATTAAAGTGGGGGGGGGCGCATTATGATCGCACTTGGAGCAAAGACACCGAGATGTGCACGGCCAACCAAAAAATTCTGTCCCCGAGGGAGAAAAAGCTCTCAATTGAGCCCTTCCCTGTACCTGCCCTCTATGCACATAAACAACTGATAAAAGGGACATTTTTCAAAAAAGCTTTATCACATTATAGACTTTCACAGCATTCTTGTGGGAGAGACTTTGAAAGAAAATCCCTCAGAAACTCTGTTTTGTCTCTCGCCTGTCTGTAATCCCGTGAAATGAAGACTGGATGTCACTAGAAAGGACATGCTGAGGAATGTAAAATGTCATTGATAAACAGCCACTGCCTAAATCATCACAAATTAACTTTGATGATTTCCTCTGGGCCTGAAAAAAACCACAACCAATTGTGTACTCTGCTCTTTTAAAGTTAGAAGTGTGTGTAAAGGCATGACAGAGCTTTTTAGCCAACTTAAGCAATGGAGTTTTTTCACGCTTCTCAGGATTCTGGCACTTTCTTTTTAGGTCACTTCCAAAGGCATAAGCAAGGTTTGGAACAAGCAGCCGTGCTATAGCGGTTATGTGGGTTAGACCGGAGGACAGTCACGCAGATTGCACAGCTCCCTGACTGTATCCCTTAAGTCATGCAAACATGCCACTCACTGGGGGAAGGCATCTCCTCATGTCCCTTTCCCAGGAACATTTTTCAAGGGTAGTCTGGTGTATTTGTTCTGCAGGATTCAAGCTTTAAATACTCATGTGGAGATCTTCAGTTTGTCTCCACAATGCAGTCATGAAACCAGCAAGGCAAGAAATGAAGGAGATGCAAACAGTGATTGATTAGTGTTTATTGTCATGTGCTCATGTCCTCGTTATTGCGCTTGTCATCGGCACTGAACTATTGCTTTTTGCTTAGCCAGACACTGCCTGAGTTCAGATTGGCCCAAGACAACACAGATTTTTTCTGCATTGGGACAACTGGGAAATTGGACTTGCCATTAAACCAGGCAGTATGTATTCCATCTCACAACCTTGCACTTTGGGGGAGACCACTTGTGTGCAAACATATTTTTGAGACTTGTCTGCATGGGTTGTGCCTGACTTGGACCTGCATTTATATGCAGGTAGAGCTTGCGAGCCATAGCCCCTGCCCTGTTCTGCAACGTCCTCAGTGGAGGCAAGAATAGAAATGTCGGCAAACTGTCTGAGGGCACCAGCCGAGCTCCAAGCCCTCTCTCAAAGGATTTTGGGAGAGATGTTGTCTGTGGTTGTCCACACAAGCCATAGTGCCACGCTGTGTGTCTCCCAGAGAAGGACTGGGGAGTGAACAGATGCACTGCATGCTACAAATATATAATCCCACATGTTTTAGAGAAACTGCTCGACCTGGGGCATGTGGCTATTTTACAAATCCACAGCACAGCTTCGTCTTGCAATACCAACATGCACATTTCTTTTGTATTTTATTTTTTTAACCACAGGGATCTGAGGCATTTCATTTTCAATAGCAGACTCTCAAATGTATCTGGGTGTGTTCAGAAGCCATGCTACCACAGAGATCCGTGGATAACTTCAATGTGCAGAACATTGGATTTTAGAAAATGTTTTACCTTTGAATGCAAATGCAATGTTTTTTTTTTTTTTTTTTTTTTTTTACTGTAATAGAACACAACAAAGCAGTGAGGAGCAGATGTGGTACTTCTGACATTTCAGCCTCCATGTTAAGTCTGTTTCTTTCATTTTTCAACAGATTTGTCTGTTTAATTACTCTAATACATTGGAAGACAAGTTCAATGAGGATGCCATTCTCATAATGAAAGCTCTGATGTACAACATTTTAAATATTTTGTATTGTGGTGTACATCATGCTGAGTTGTACAAGTCAAGTTTAAACAATATCTATTATTTACTGTTATGATAATTTATTAAATATGAATGGCTTAAGGAGTACTCTTATGTCATGTTTTTGTTCACTACAGATGTTTGTAACTACTGTCTGATGTCTTGTTTGCCTGAATTTTCATTTTTTTAAAAATAGTCCAGAGTATGACTTTTGGGTCTTCATAAATAAATAAACATCACAAAGACATTCACATTGCCTCTAAACACAGATACCTGTTGTTTTAACAGCAGTTGGCATGACTCAAATTGACTCAATATACCTGTGTCTCTAAAACAGCAATGCCTTAAAAATTGTATGCCATACAAGGCAACATGATGCACCTGCATCCTATGTGCACACAATCTCATTATAAAACTACAAGACAAGTTTAAGGCACAAAAGCCATCAATAAACATCATTACATTTTACTACAGATTACATACTATTAGCAAGGTCCGCCACGGTTTCATTGTCATTACACTCTGTGACTCAAGATGATAATGTCAGACAGCACAGGCATCTTTGACATCCTACAGACTTTACAAACACCAATAGTTAGAGGAGCCTTAAAATTGCATTTTTAAAATACTGTATTTTTTTGTCAATTTGCGTAATACTGTCAACTTGTGCTGTTAAAACCATCATTTAAAGGTAATGTACATATTATATACAACATAGAAACAAATAATCTGTTATCACAATGAGGCCTACAAAATAAAGAGACAAGTAGCTTGTCCAAAATCCCCAGTGCAGCACGTCAGTGTGTTACTGCTGCATCCAATTAAAAATGTACAGTATAACACTGGAGTTTATGGTTATTTACAAAGCATAGTAAAGCTATCAAAAAACAAACTTCCCCAAAAACATCCTATAAATTTTACTTTTTTCTCTACAACAATGTCAGTTTTTTTTTATGTACAGCCCTTAAAAATAATGTAATACACACTTTCTACATTAATGGTACTAGCTCACAGGAGGTGCACAATATGTGCAAATTTTCTAACAGTCTAAGAGGAAGAGTTAGAGGGGTTTAATGGAGGTCACAGGGAGGAAGTGGTGGAGTCGACGATCTCTCTGCCATTACAGACTGTGGGCACGTAATGGGCACTCACAGAACCTGAAAGGAGAGGGTAAATCAGGACATAACTCCCAAAGAACACCTCATCTTCAATACCTACAAAAAGAATATCATCTCCTGTTTAAGAACTGAGCACTCTTTGACATTTTCTCAGGAGATGAACGTGTTTTTATCTACTCCTGCTCCTTAGAGTACCTGTTTCTACGTTTGACTTTAAAAAAAAGTATCAAATGATTCATCTGGTCCATTTCTTTCCCAATGTTTCAGTACATTTGACTTAAACTGGGTTGGGACCGACCAGCAGGGGTAGCACCAGGAACTTTGGGCCCCATGAAAAGATCTCACATTTGGCCCCAGGATTCCAGGAAATCCTATGTTCTCATATCTTTTGAGGGCCCCTGTCAGTAGGCACCCCCCTCCCTACTGTTCCCACTGCTGTAACATATGGTATTTACTCAGGAGGTCATAAACTGGCTGGCTAAGCCCCAGAAACAGGCACAGCCAACTGCTTCTCCTTTTCTGTCCACCAGCTGAGCTATGCATCCATTGTGCCAGCGGACTCACTATAGTTCAGTCGGTCTACTAGCCGTTATCCAAATCTGCAACTTTTATGAACAGAATGGAGAATGTATAGGCTGATCTCTCCTGAAATAGACATATAACGTGGGTGTAATGGAGCGTGTCTCTCACCGTGAGAGTAGGGTGCCGCCGTGCCACCCACGCTGAAGCGGTTTAGGTTGTGCCGGTGGCTGGTGACGTTCTTCTGCGGCTGGAACAGGATGATGTGCACCTTCGGGGCGAACATGCACCCCAGGACCACGAAGCCGCTCAGGCTGACCGATATGCACATGGTTGTGGTCTGCACCTGGGGAGAGGAGAACACACATATCATGAGTCCTGAACCCAAGGGACAGTGAAAAAAACACACACACACACACACACACACACACACTCACACTCAGCTGTTCTGTGCTGCACTGACATCCACAAACAGGGTTTCATTCCTGCAATTAAACAGTTAAATAGAATAATCCTCCAAGAGAATATAACTCTGGGAAACAGTTTAGTGGAATGCTCAGATAAAAATAAATTAGGCTGGTAAAGAGCTGCTGGCCTAATCTGAGTTTGATGTGACCAATAAAATACTTTACCTTGGGGATTAATTCACACTCTGAAGAAATAAATAAAAAATTCTAATAGGACGACACTTTACTAAAATAGGCATGTTATGATAATGGTAAAAAAAAAAGGTTATTATATTTTACCATTATCAGTTAGTATATTTTGAAGAATACTGCCCATGATTTCCTTCAGAACTACTTTTACAACGTGAAAGTGGCAGGTTGTATCTGTTGTTTAGAGAGCAGGATTAAATAAGTATGCTGTCATATAGTAGCACTTTGCAGTAACTCTTTTGGCTGCTGGACAGACTGCTCTTGTGCTCTCAGTTCTTCTAAAATAATCATCTTTCCTAGGTTAAGCCAGCATTAAATTTATCTTATGCATAGTGTATAATGAAACATTCTTTGCATGCCATTTAACCATGAGAATATATTAAAGTTTTTTAATGGGTTGAAACTGATAAGTTCAACTTACCTCAGCATTCTCCTAAGCATCCCCTGAGTCCATCTATGTCTAAGGCTTAAATTAGTTTTTACTTCACGGATTGGGTCTTTTACAGATACACATTATCTCTTGTTTAAGATTATAATTTGTTTTAGCAATGTTAAGCATTTATGTGGACAAATGATCGCAGTTTGTCCACGTTTATCAGTACAGATGTTGATGTAGCATTTTTGAGTTACCAAAACGTTATCAATTCCTAAACTATTGTATTATTAAGATGACCATTTGGAACTACTTATTCATAACAGAAATTGTGCCATCTGTAGTACTGTGGTAGATCACTAATAATGCAATGGAAGCAGGGCATATTTCTCTCTAAGATGGTTATGTGGATTACGTTCAGGCATATGCATAATAGTTACCTTTATATATCTAGCAGATAATCACCCTATATCATATTATTGATTTGAATTTTGTATTAGCAAGTGATGTGTGATCTATAATAATGAATTGCTAGTCTGATATGTTACACCTTTACCAGGTTTAACATAATGTATTAATTTAACAGGAAGAAAAGATCCCATTTTGACATGAGGAACTAACCATATGTTGGCCAGGTGTGGTTTCAATCAGGTAACATTGTACTCTATACATCCTAATTAGCTCAGGCCATTGAGGATTGACATAAGATTAGCTTTTTTTTCCATGGAAGAAGTATTCATACACAATTTTGGAATGTTCATTTTGACACTATAAAACTGTGGTGTCCAAAATCCATGATTCACGATATTTCAGAATTTGGGCAAGATCATAACATTTTTTGCTTTTTATATGCAATGCATTTGAATAATTAAGAAAGAGTAAATTATTTCTGTTGATGGACTAAAAATATGTAGTTTTAGATTCTCCCCTTTGGGGTTTCCTATTCATATACTCTCCTTTTCCACACTGATATACAATATGATATTTAATGTTATTTTCTTTGCCATTTCCTGCTTGCTGCCGAACCACGAAATTGGTCAATGGCTCATTGATTCTAACGGTTCCATCTCTTTTGCTATAAAGAAAATTATTTTTTTTGGTTCATACAACGTTAGTGTTTCTCACATTCTGGAGTTTATGAAGCCAAACTACCACAACACATTTGTCTTCAGTTAAAGTCCCTTCCCTATGCTTGTCTTTATAAAACCCCAGAGATACTTTCACTCTTTTACAACTAAGCTTTGAAATAGTGAGGTTGTTGTCATGAAATCAGCACATTCCACTGAAGGCAAGATCACCCTGGACCTGGGGGGCAAAATCCAGCAGGTTTTCCAAATCAATTATAACCACTGTCACAATTAGAACTTGGGAAAGCAATGAAATTGCTTAGATCAAGACAATTATTAATTGTGTTTTAGATTACAGTAGTTAAGTGCTCATCTAGATCAACGCCTGCAGACTGCAGCCCTCCAGGACCAAGGTTGAGTAGCCTTCATCTAAACAGATCAGTGGTTGCGTGACTGACTCGGTAATCACTGGAGGTGACGTAGAAGATGGGCAGGAAGGCCAGCCAGATGATGCAGGTGGTGTACATGGTGAAGCCTATGAACTTGGCCTCGTTAAAGTTCTCGGGACACTTCCTGGTCTTGAAGGCGTACACGGTACACAGGATGACCAGAACCACGTCGTAGGAGAGCGAGAGGAGCATGCTGGAGTCGCGCACGTTGCACTTGAGGATGACCGTTTCCCGGCGTTCGGGCAGCGTGAAGCGGCGGGTGCCCGGCACCTCCAGCAGGAGCCAGACGGACACCAGCACCAGCTGCACGGAGATGAGGCTCAGGCAGATGAAGACCTGCGAGCTGGGGCTGATGAAGCGCGGCCGCTGGGCGCTGTCCTTCACCCCGCCGAAGATGCGTGCGATGCGGTTGGTCTTGGTGAGCAGGGCGGAGTAGCACACGGCGAAGGACGTGCCCAGGCCCAGGCGCCGCAGGGTGCAGATGGCCGGCGAGGGCTTGGCGATGAAGAAGAAGGTCATGCCGTAAGACATGAAGACGCCCAGCAGGAGGATGTAGCAGAGCTCTCGGCCCGACGCCTTGACCAGCGGGGTGTCGTTGTTGCGGATGAAGACCCCGGCCACCAGCGTGGTGCTGATGAAGCCGGCGCAGGCGATGGCCATGGGGCCGATGGCCCAGGAGTCCTCCCACATGATGTAGTCCTCGGGCAGGTCGAAGCAGCCCGTCAGGTCCTCGTTGGGCCACTGGCCCGGGCTGCAGGGGGCGCAGGTGAACTCGTCGGCCAGGTACTCGTGGACGTCGCAGGACGTGCAGATCCAGCAGCAGTACTCGCCCGCCTGCATCTTCTTCATCTCGTTACGGGCACACGGGTCGCTGCACTGGGACGTGGGCGTGGCCACTCCGCCCTGGGACCAGCGGATGAGCTCGTTGTTCAGGGTCAAGGTCTCCGCCCACTCTCCCACCGGGACGTAGCTGTATTTCTCCACCGTCTTCTGGTAGTTGAAGATGTTGTAGCGACCCATCCCATCGCCGTTGGCGTCGAACTTCACAAAGCTGTCAATCCCAGGCGGAGAGAAGGGTGCTGAGAGAAAAAAAATGAATACATTTGAAAGTGGGAATTATGATGCTTTATGAGTTTACGCTGAATAGATCAGATTCTGCCAGACGCAGAAACATGCAGTAAAAGGAAGCAAACAACTGAACCATCAGACTCGCATGAGAAAAGCAATTTAAATTTGAGAAGCAGCATATTATCAAAAAATAGGCAATAACTTTCTGCAGTATAAGATACAATTGGATTTTAAAAGCTGTTCACAGCCAGGCTATTTCATCAGCATGTAATAATTGCTAAGCGTGACCATTGTATTCATCACCTTTGATGGGTATTGTGCTATTTTTGGATTTATATGATGTGTCTATCAGATGCTGTGACTTGGGTCATATTAACGGACCGCCAAAAGTGCTTTCCAAAGTGAGACTTTCAAGCCACCTCACAAAGGAAACCAATCATTCTTGATTCAATTTCAAGAACTGCCTGTGGACACTTGTCAGCCAGATGGCTAGGAAACCAATCTAGATGACCTTTCCCTCAGGTTAAAGAAGATAGCATATTGTAATGGAGCGATAAACAGCAATAAGGGAAGAAAAAGGGATGCAGATCATTGTGTTGGAGCTGATTGCCAGCTATGCTATAGAGCATGTTAAATCTGTGGTTTGTAATGCACTACACCCTTTCCTTTTGAGCTCGTGACTCTCGGGATTGCTCACTGAATCTAAGGGACTGCCCTTAAAAAAATTGAAAAATTGTCACTCAGAATTATGTAAAAAACTTAAAAAGCTCATTTTCTTTTCAACTTGGTGCATTTCTTCTTAATAGCGCCTCACAAGATTGCAGACTTGTAATATAGCTGGCTGATGAGTCACAATCTGGACTGTTGTGAACACATGATAAACCACGGTGGAAAACAGCTTGTCAGTAAGATAGAATTTAGAGTTTATGAACTCCATACATCATAGAGACAGTTCCTTTCTCAGCACACTGACTGCTTGCTCGTAATTTATTCAATAGATTTGGCTGTTCTTTGAGCTGTCTAATCGTTTTTCATTCAGATAATATTAAGGACGCCATTGTAAATATCTCTTATATTAATGGTCATACTATTATGAAACAACAATTGGAATCCTTAGGAATCCATCCAATCACTTACTAGGGCAGCAAGAGATGGCAGAATAACTTGAGCCACAAGATTCCTTAGCTAAAATCCCATATGGATGAATCTCTCAGCAGAAGCCTCTAACAAGCTCAGTCCTTAAACGACATATGCAGCATATCTGTAGCCTCATTATGGGTTTCTCAAATATTGTGCATTGATTCACACAGTTCTGTCAATAGGCACTTTCAATAAAATAATCTATAGCTTGTTTCACTATATTTTCTTAGTTTTCTTGGCTTTACATTTCATTTGTTAAAAAATATTGAATGAGAGTAAACCTAAAACACAGTTGAATAAATTTAAACATGTTATCCAGTACTGTACATTATACACCAAATAGACATATGATAAGAGCAAGGATCAAAATAATTCATTGCACGAGTAGTATGTCAAGCAACAACAATTTCAAATTGATTACTCACTAAAGGACCATTACCCCCATCACAAATACCACTTTGATTCGGATAGGATGTGGCAACCCTTAGATGGCAGTATTGCCTTCTAACATGGCAGAAAACAGAAAAGCTACTTCAATTTAAATGTAAAACTATTTTTTTACATACTTTAAATCTCCTGATGATGAAAACAGTGAAGCCGGCACAGACTTCCCAAATTAAAATTCAACAAGCCACCCATCAGCATGCTGGCGTGCTCCTGAAACACTTTGCATTAATTTATCAGCAGTTTATCCTGTAATTATAGCAATTATATCTAAGTGTAATTATAGCAATTATAATGATTTCAATGTGAAATTGTCACTTTGAATTAACAAACACAGCATTGGCAACAATAACTGTATGTAGTGTTGGCAGCATCTTCCTCTTAACTGTCGCAAGACAAAATGTCACTGATCCTCTAATGAGTTTACAAGAGTCATGCAGTAAGTTCTGCAATATCAAAAACTGTTTTATTTATAATGTGATCTCAAATGTATTTATCAACAAACATTCCACATCACAAATAACATTTCTTTAAAAGAGAACCCTTTCCTTGGCCACAGAATTTTTCATACACTATTTTTGTAACAGTGTTTTTGATGGTGACTGCGCTGCTGTGTCTGTTGCATAGACATGGGAGGTGCCCTCGCTTGCCCCCACAGCTGGGAAAGGGTGAGAGACCAGGAATCAGGTGCAGTCAGTCTGCAACCCAGGGGAAGGGGGCAGTCAGTCTGACACTGAGGGGAAGGAGGCAGTCAGTCTGACACTGAGGGGAAGGAGGCAGTCAGTCTGACACTGAGGGGAAGGGGGCAGTCAGTCTGACACTGAGGGGAAGGAGGCAGTCAGTCTGACACTGAGGGGAAGGGTGCAGTCAGTCTGACACTGAGGGGAAGGGTGCAGTCAGTCTGACACTGAGGGGAAGGGGGCAGTCAGTCTGACACTGAGGGGAAGGGGGCAGTCAGTCTGACACTGAGGGGAAGGGGGCAGTCAGTCTGGCACTGAGGGGAAGGGGGCAGTCAGTCTGACACTGAGGGGAAGGGGGCAGTCAGTCTGCAACCCAGGGGAAGGCTGGCACAAGCCTGGAAGTCCCAGGAAATCATTTGGTGGAGATAAAAATATTCAAACTCAGCAGCAGTAACCATCCAAATTTCAGGATAAATGTTTAGTAATGTTTATACAAACTTTGAAAATAGTATTTTTTTTTATACTGCCATCGTATATTGTAGCATATATAACAATGACTACAGTGCAATTACATCTAATTTCACCAACTTGAGTGTTAAGGCAATTAATTCATAATTCTGTTGCCTGATTACTGCACTTATTTTAATTAACTTAGACTGTAGGTATACTGCAGTGAAATTGTGCATAATTTGTCTTGCTGTGGTTTTAATAGGCTTTGGTTTCTTTTTAGAATAAGCTGAAAAAGCTTTCTTTTTTGGAGTCTTGACTCCAGCATATTAAAAATTGATATTCAAACACTCAGGCACACGTGTGCCTACAAAATGGCTTTATTTGCTTACAGTAGTTTTCTCTTGGCAACCATTTTACCATCTCACATGTAGGTGGCAGGTACAACTGGAGATTGGAGATTGAAGATTCATAGTAAAGTTATAATATACAGTATAGTTAATGTATGGCCGGTAATTCATCTGAGTGTGGTCCTCTTAATAAAATAAGACAAACAACTACAGACACCAAAGTCTGCTACTGAATGACCTTGTACCAGCTGCCTGAATAACTACAGATGCTAGGAAGACCATGTCTGATATTTGCTTACATCAGGTGCACTGCAATTACCTTTGGAGAGGCATACAAATTGCATCAGAATAACATATACAGTATCAAAAATATCTTAACACAAGAACTTATTTTCTAAAATTCATGCTATTTTATAAAATTGGCTAAAATGGGCTGCATATCTGAGTAACAGAAAAAAACATTTTACTAGGTACCTGCATGGCCATTGGGAGGATTACGGGTCCAGATGTCCACTAAAATCCAATTTTTAAGCATCCCTCCATTACGCACAGATAATGGTGTGCAACAACACTTGAAAACAATCATAAATCACTGCCTTGAATCAGCAGGGCTGGAATATATTTATAAGTGAGGGGTTTAAAATGTAATAACAAGAAAAGGAAATGTCTTCTTGCTTACTAATAGTACATTCATGTACAGACTTTTTAATTTGAATGACATTATAGTGAAAAAATATTGTTGTAAAATAATACTCAAAATGCAAACAGTATGTGATGTCTATCAAGTTTTTCTAACAAATAACAAGCAACAAGAATGAGTTGTTAACTCACACTAATTCAATAAGATAATTTTGAGTTTTTAGGTGGTAGATTGCGCAGGTGAAATTCGATTATATTTCAGTTTTACTGGTTTGAATGTGCAGCCCGGCTAGCTCCGTCGGTAGAGCATGTGACTCTTAATCTTAGGGTTGTGGGTTTGGGCCCGACATTGGGTGTAACCTTTGGTGGCATGGATGGTGCAGTGGGCAGCACTGCTGCCTCACAGCAAGGAGGTCCTCGGTTCGAATCCTGGTCAGCCGGGGCCTCTCTGTGCGGAGTTTGGGTGTTGTCTGCGTGGGTTTCCTCCGGGTACTCTGGTTTCCTCCCACAGTCCAAAGACATGCAGGTTTGGCTGATTGGAGAGTCAAAATTGCCTGTAGGTATGAGTGTGTGAGTGAATGGTGTGTGTGCCCTGCGATGGACTGGTGCCCTGTCCAGGGTGTATTCCTGCCTTTTGCCGACTGTATGCTGGGATAGGCTCCAGCTCCCCTGCGACCCTGTTCAGGATAAGCGGGTTCAGATAATGGATGGATGGATGGTTTGAATGTTCCCTGCAGGAATTTGGAACAATGGGTCAGTTGGTGACAAGTGCCTGAAGTGACATCACTGCTCTAGTCAGAAAACAGAGGTCACATGAGGTGAAAGGGAGAAGTACTGTCATTATTTTTAAAGGGCTGGACTGAGAATCGACCAGCTTTATATTTGGATCACTGTGGAACACAATGTAAGATTTAGGATGAGGGGTAGTTAAATACCAGATAACACAAAAGTGCAAACATGGGATGGGAATAAAAGACATTTCTCATGCAAATGTATCCACATTTCCTCTCTGGTCATGCATCCTGATACAGCATGCTAAATCACAGTCTTCACTGAACGTGTAGTTATAAATGCCTGTCTTTACAACAGCCTCAAAGTCCAGCTCTATACTTTCTCTAGGGACACACACTAGGCACACAACCATAATCTGTTTTTCAGTGCAGCACTTGCCCCTAAGATTAGATGTGTGTGGGCGTTTGTATGCGTCGGGGGTCATTCAATCCTACAGGGGATGACACTAAGCTATGGCCCTGGGGTCGGACACCTTTTATCCGGTTTTCCCTGTCCTCTCTCTCTTCAGATTACTGATGAACTTCACGGAAGTGCTGCTTTACTCTGGTGTTTCCTTGTCACCATTTTACAACAAAAGCCTCTGGATTTACACTATATACATCACTCAGACAGGCCATAGGCTCTAATGCATAACTCCTCATCAATTTCTGTATTCATAATCATAGCACAAATATATTCAACTTAATGCTAAAGATGAGCATACAATCTATGTCTATCCAGTTAAAGATAGAAAGCATATTCTTGCATATTCTTCATATAACTGATTGGATGCGGGCTAAAATACATTACTGTTTGTTCATTTCTAATTCCCATGCATAAGGGCTTAGTATTGTTTTCCACCCTTGTATGCTGCTTTGTACTTTTAACCATCTGCACATGTTAATCTGTGTTAAATACAATGGAAAGGAACAAATTATGTCGTAAATAATTTTAGGACAAAATATGCGGGAGCCTAGCTTGAGATTGCATTGCTGCGTGTATGCTGCGGGTGATGCCACTGTTTATCATGATGCAAGTATCAGCTGCGCTCAGCTTCTATTCTGAGAGCAGCCTGGAGAGAAGGAACAGGAACATGAGAATAACTGAACCCTGTGAACACCATCAACAATACAACTTAATCACACAATAAATATGGAACTATGGAATATGGAACTATAAACATATATTAATTATGCAGGTGTAAGGTCAAGGGATGATACACTTGTTTATTATGACCATTAAAACAAATTGCGGGAATGCAACTGTACAGCAGAATACCAAATTGCCAGGAAACAGCATGTTGCTCAGAAAATTTGCAGTAGTCATTCTGTATTTTTTTTTCTTTAAATTATTTGAAACAAAATGGCAAAAAATTGCACTGGTGGTGACATACCGATTTGTAATGCCTGGGAAAATAATTAAATTAAGAAGCCTAAATAAAACACCAGTTTCTTATTGAGGACTTTCATTTATAAGTATAAGTATAAACCACCTCAAATCATTCTCAAAAATAAAATAGACAGGTGCTCTAGAGCACGTGTCTGTTGTGCACTTGGCCCTATTATGGTCCAAATATTATGGGTGACAGATCAGATGAAGTAATCAGATGAAGTAACAGATCAGATGAAGTAATCAGATGAAATGGATTAGGTATCTCCCAAATAAACAAAAGGCTCAAGGAGCATGATCCACTGTTACTAACACTCTGTACCCATTTACACCTCCTGTCTACCTGTCCGACTGCTGTCTCACAGCTGAAACTCAGGACACACAAGTTGAAGCAGTACTACTGCTTGGCATCTTTATCTTGGGTGTGAGTGGTTCTGGAGGGCACTGTAATTGAACAAGCTAGAGAAGTTCAACTGAAGCTGCCCATAATTATTATATAGCTTGTGTGTTTAGGAATTACTGCTGTATGTATATTCAATTCTATATTCAAAAATAACACTTGCAAAAATAAATACAGTATGGTCATTAATCTAGGATGAAAAAACACCACTGTCTCTAACACCACTGCAGTGTGGTCTCCGGCGGAATAAAGAGGCAAAATTTTTCTGGTTTCTTTGAGCAGCAAGACATATTTTTTTCATATTGTTATCACTGCTGATAGTTTAATATTAAACTCTCAGCTCAATAAACGCCCCCCCCCCCCCCCCCCAACCCCCCCGCTACCACCACCCACCCCTGCCCAACAAGCCGTTTTTCTGCAGACCTCAAATGCTAGCAAAAAATAGCAGCCCAAGAAATATTATACATACAAACAATAAAAACAGGAGGAAAGGGGAGGGTAAATCACATTTATTTAAGCTGAGATCTGCGAGAGCACTGATCTGTTTTCTGCAGATGGGGGAGGAGGAGGTGGGTGGGTGAGAGATGACAGAGAGTGTGTAGGTTGGGGGTGTCTGAGAATTCTGGGAAAAAAGCAAATCGAGCCAATTCTCCTCAAGCAAAAGCTTAAGTAGATCAACAATAAACCGGAGTGAAGATTTTCCTTTGGTACCTTTTCCCCAGCAGTTAGGTGTGTCTCAGGCCTTCCATAGGGTTACTTCAGGGATTTGTAATTACAATAACTGCCTCCTGTACCCTCTTGTGCGCTACACTGTGTCTTCATTATTTTGAGGAATAGCCAATGTGTGGACACAGAGAATATTAGCATTGAAAATAGGAATGACAATAAGGAGGGATAACAATATGTATCACCTGGTATTAGACAGTGGCGATACATCCAGTATATTTTGTTTATGGCTGAAACCATTTCCCCCAAGGCTTACATCCTTGGCAGAAGAATCTGTCAGCCGCTTTGGATTTTTCAGTAAACAGAAGCTTTGAGGAGAAAGTGTGTAGGCGAGGACCGGTAGCGCATACATTGTGCTACTCTTTTTCCGTCTCTGCTCTGAGGTAGACAAACACGTATTGACTTTTTATTTTGATCTGGCAGTGGACCCGGTACATATATCTCTTCTCTGTAACTGTTCCTTTTTTAGTTAGGTCGACTAGCTTATGGAGGGCTTGGCGTCAGTTTTTATTTCCAACCGGTTGCTTTTGAGTGCCTGTAACATCATGACTGTAATGCATGTTTAACATGTAAAACATTACTTTAACATTGGTTTCATCTACATTATTTAGTCACTTCGCAGATGCACTTACCTGGGGGCTAATTACATGGAATTACATTGAAGATACAGTATTAGAAGTACAAACACTTGTAATGCAATGGAGATAAGTACCATGCTTAAACACACCAGCAACGGCTCATTCAGGATCTAAACATGCAGCCTCCTGATTTCAGAAGCAGCTTCCCAAACAAGCAAGTTCACAATATTCCCAGTCAGGAAAGTAGAACATGTGAACTCCAGGGATAAGTTAAATGGATAGCAATGAAGCATGAGCAATATGGTTCCCTCTCTCCCAACCCTTTGTTTTTTCAGACAAACTGCAGATGTTAAAATATTTATGCTATTGTGTGAAAGGTAATTCCGGCAGGAGGAGAACTCCGCAGTGATCTTTTCATTCGAAGATAAAAGCCAGCCGAAGACCCCAGGGCTTCACAACATAAATCTTCAGTTTCACAAAATATTAACAGCAGCAATAGAGATGCAAGTCACCAGGTCATTCTCAACAGAACTGACTGTCCCACTATTTACCATCCACCTTGGATGCCATCATCATCGTCATCATCACCACTATCACGACCCAGAAGAGGTAGCAGTTCTAGAAAAATAAATATTGTCATTTTCAAAAAAAATGACATCATGGGAGTTTTATCATTGTCACTATTGAGAATGGGGCTTTTGAAAGCCGGTTTGCGAACTTTGAATTTCATCTGAGGATGAAAAGCAGGATTTGGATCCAGCAGTGGACTGAACGGGTGTCTGTAGGAGTGATGTGGGAGACAGCAGTCCCAATTACGGAGAGGGAAAGAGACCTCAGAGGGAGCGCTCACGGCCTCTCCCCGCCCCCGCGGCATCGTCGGGATGAAAACAGATGTGGTTTGTGTGAACTGGATACTGCCTCTCTCACTCTCATTCCAGACAGCACCCCACAGCCTTTGATTCGCTGCTTGAAATATGAAGATGGTGGATTTCAAAGAGAATGGTCTGCTGACGCATGCCATCCCACAGCAGCGCTTCCCCTGTTCTCTCCCTCTGCAGAACTGAGCTCGGTGTGTGCGTGTTCACGCATATCTACTCTTCATACGTTTACAATTATTACATATACTCACGCATTTAATTGTGACATATACTTATATATACCATGTCGTTTAGTCAATGAAATACAAAAAGAACAATTTCAGAATCAGATTTTACATTAATAATCCTCATGAACATAAAGTGACTATGTTATGATGAATATGAATTACTGGTATCCATTTTATTCTAGCATGGAATTGCTGAGTGTTGAGATTTGTATTCAACTCCTAGAGCAAGAAATGAATTGCATGCGTCTGCTTTCTACATGTTTTTAAGATATTGCCCAAAAGACCAGAACTTTTAGACACAAATTAAAGTTGAACGGGAAATTCTGAATTTGAGTTGTTCTTCAGTGCTTACTGGCACAAATTCAGTTATTGTCCTTATGTAATATCCTGTATTCTGCACTGCTCTGTAGCTCCACCTCCCGGTTCTATCTCTGATTGCCTGCCTTAATTCTGCAAAGTGTTCACACCTGTTCTCTAACTATCACCACATTCCTTATGTCTGTCCAATTGTCTAATCCGGAGCCATTTGTATTATAATGTGAGTCAATGTGAATCCAGTCCCGCATCTTCTTTCCTCCCTCATTATTGAATGATTGCCCTTTCATGTTTCTCACCTGATGTCTATTGTTAGACCGGCCTCACTCCCATGCCCTGCCTAGGTTGTCTCATTCCTCTGTGTATATAAGCCCCAGTCCATTGTCAGAATGTTGATCAATTATTCCAGAGCCGATTCGTGAAAGCCTGTAATTTTTTAGATTCTTGAGACACCCTTTTTACCCTTTTGACTTTGAGTTTTGCTTATTCCCTTCTATTTTGTTTTTGGTTTTTGATCTTTGCTTTGCTTATGACTCTCCCTGTACCTACTCCTCTGTACCTCTGCCATTCTGATCTCCCGGATTTTGACCTGTGGACTGCTTTTTTGTGATTTCCCTTTCGCTTCTTGATTTGGCACTGTCTCTCTCTGATTACCTGGCTTGTACCTCTGGACTGAATAAAGATGTTTTTTGGCATACTGTGGTCTGTGATTGGGGTTCTAGCCCCAAGCGTAACACCTTTATGAGCTTTGATTTTTTCAGCTGGAACATAGAAGTGTACAGTATCAATGCTTGTTTATGCCCAGTTGTGCAGCTTCTGTTAAGATATGGTTCTCTACTGTGTAGGGATGCTCTTCTAGCAAGTCTTGTACCTCTCCTACATTAATGCAATGTATTGAAAAAGCAATAGAACAGAAATAGAAAGCAGACACATGCAATTCATTTCTTGGTCCAGGAGTTGAAAAAAAATCTCAACACTCAGCAATTCCATGCTTGAATAAAATTAATACCAGTAATTCATATTAATAATAACATACTCACTGTATGTCATGAGGTTTATAAACGTATAAGATTCTGGATTTTGGATATCATTGACTAAACTGCTGGTACGTACTGTAACAGGGCTCCAGACTATGACTAAATGGTCACATTTTGCAAGCATTTTTCCTGGTGGTGTGAATAATTTTTAAGTCACACTGGTGCAATTAAGAAGTTAACAAACTTATAATTATTTGCTCTTTCATCGTTCATTCCCCCCACAAATGATGTGACTTTTCCTGCATGTGTCAGTTCCTCAGTTCACAACAGTTCATCAATTCACAATGAGATAATACGTATTTCCAAACTTCACTTCTGTGTCCGGTGTACCCAGTACCATAAAAGATGCAGCAGATACAGAAACAAATAGTTCTAATCTAACGACTGATCAAAAAATCCTAATGGATTCATAAATGAATCAATCAATCAATGCACAAGTTTTCGAACTGAGTAACAATCCACATTTCCAACTTAAATTGCAATTTTTTATCATGTGATGTGGAATTTGTGTATTTAATAGCCTTATTATGGGTTCCAGCTGTCATCAAAAGATAATCCACAAAAAGTCCTTTATTTTAGACTATTCCATTCCATTTAATTCTCTCTTGTTTGCTACAGCATATACAAATGTGTGAGGTTAGGGTTTTTGAAGCTGCCATAGACACAAAGCTGTCAAGACACAATGACATTTCTTTTCAGGAAAGTTGGTCTTGAGTGAATCTTCAACATACCCAACGTTGAGGATGGTGGCACACTTCTGATGCCTCTTTTCAAAGCTTAATAAGCGCAAATGAATTTATTTGCATTTTTCATGCGCTACAGTGGCTTCAGAAAGTATTCACACCCCTTCACTTTTTGCACACTTTATTATTTACACTCAGTCAGGGAGAACCTGGTGCAGGGACAACCATCTCAGCAGCACTCCATCAATCAGGCCTTTATGGTAGAGTGGCTAGTCGGAAGCCACTCTTCAGTAAAAGGCATATGACATGCTGCTTGAAGTTTGCCAAAGGCATTCAGAGGACTTATTTAAGAGAGAATGAGGATAACGATTCTCTGGTCTGATGAGACAAAAATGTAACTCTTTGGGCAGGACTCCAAGCACGGTGTCTGGTGAACACAACACACTGTTACCACAGGCCTCTGACTGTCCCTGAGTGGTCCAGCCAAAGCTTAGACTTAAACCCCATAAAACATCTGTGGAGAGACCTGAAGATTGCATTTCTCAGATGATTACCATCCAACCTGATGGAGCTTGAGACAATCTGACAATATGAATGGGATAAACTGCCCAAATTCAGATGGGTTATTGAGAGTAGTTTGATTGGCAAAAAATGGCAATTATATCCATTTATAATTAAATCTCCAACACAATAAAGTGTGCAGAAAGTGAAGCGATCTGAATACTTTCTGAAGCCACTGTGTATCTTCCTTGTTAATCACCAAAATTATTTTTTGAGAGAACGACCGCTCATACTTTAAGACTTACACAGAAAAAAAAGGACAACAAAAATATGTTTACTTTTAAGAGATATGACCCCTCAAAAATGAAACAAAAAATGAACGAATATCACTTTTTAGGCCCAATAAATGCTTTTTCTCAAATTTTACTAAGTACTCCCAAGATACCAAATATCAAATGATTTGGCAGTTTGCTCGTAGAATTATGGCCATTTTAAAATCTTTAGCTTTATTAGCTGCAGTCATATCTGGCTTTTGGCTGTGAGTACTACAGGTACATGCATCCTACAGTTACAGCATAATTTCAACCACATTTCGAAATGGAAGATTTCATTGCAAACGACTTACCCTTGAAGTTGATGTCGAGTAGGTAATCCCTATACAGTTTCCTCCCGTCTAAGGCTTTCATAGCATCGCACAGCTGCGTGGTGTTGGAGCATAGCGTGCGATGCATCTTGTGCAGAGCGTGGGCCATGGCATACACAGCGTTCACCACAAACATGATCTTAGACTCAGGCTCAAAATTGGAGCTGTTGACCGCCAGGTGCTTTGCACAAGGCCTCAGGTGTGAAGCTTTTTCCTCCCCCATCCCACCCAGGGAGCACTGAAACTTCTGCTCCCAGAAGTCCTTGTACCAGGGGTTTCGCAAGTTGGAGTTGGGGTTGAGGTGCTGGAAGTAGCGGTTGAACTCCCTCACTGGGTGGGCGGCCAGCTCCAGCGTGATGGCCCCGTCAGCGACGTTCTCGTTGCTCTTGACGATGCTCTCCTGCGCCCCCCAGCCGTCGCTGGCAATCCAGATGAGGGAGGCGTTGAGGCGGCCGGCGGCGGCCAGCAGTTCCCGGGCATCGTCGCTGCGCATGAACAGGACCGCCACTTTGGCGTTGGGCTTCTGCAGCAACTGCCGGATGACGGCGTCGTATGACTTCTTGGCGTTCGAGCGGCCGACCTTCTCCGAGGTGGCAATGCAGATGTTGCGGAGCCTGGCTTCCTGTTCAAAGGCCTCGATTCCCGTCTCCCCGTAGTCGCCTTCGGAAGCCACCGTGGACACGTAAGTCCAGTTGAAGAAGCGCAGGATCTCGGCCATGGCCTTGGCCTGGTAGAAGTCAGGCGGGACTGTCCGGGCAAAGTAATCGTACCTGGTCTTGTCACTCAGCTTGGCACTGGTAGAGGCGTAGCTGATCTGAGGGATCTGGAACAGCCGCAGTAGGTTGGCGACCTGTTGACAGATCAAATCAATAATGAGGGACAGAGTGTCATGAGTTTGTGAAATATTCTCCATAATCCCCAATGAAACAAGTTCTAACCCGAATGAACATTTATGTAACATTTTATACAGCACCAGGTGCTGGAACTGTTATGCTTCCATTGCATTCCATTGGGCTTTGGTAAGTTGTTGTACTGTCAAATCTTCTCACCTGATGCCTTTTTCTTGCTATTTTGTACTAATGCCATGATAAATTTCTATTTGTTAAAAAATGAGCACACCAACGCAAAAGCTGCAGCAAAATCTGAAGGAAATGAGGAAATGATCTCATGAACATTGTGAAGTAATGTTTGGATTCCCTGCAGCTCATGGGAAGACTGAACAGAAGGACAGAGTAGTTTATAGAATTTGAAAAGCTTAGATACCACAAAAAAAACAAACAAGTCTGCAGGCTCACTTGCAAACTGTATCCAGCAGAGTTCACAGAGATAACCGAGTTGGAGGCACCTATGTCTGCTTTCTCCCACTCATTCACACATGCATTACCTTCTGAGCACCCAGAGACCATTGTGTATAACAATCTTTGTAAATATGTGCATACTGGTCAATGCCACTGGCAGTTATTATATGCAAATATATGATATTTTTGAATATATTCAAATGATTGCTTTGTTAAGGAAAAATTGAAAAGGCTTTTTTGGGTACAACTAGCAGCCCTATGCTGTAAGCCCTGTTTAATGATGTCTCATAATTTCCATGACACGATCAAACAGTGCCATGATCAATACTTGAACAGCCTGCAGAGAATAGAGACCGTTCCGACAGCACCTGCAATCTTTTGTATTGCCCCGTGTTTTCTCCACCGGATGAATACGAATACTTCTTTATAAACAGGGGGAAATGGAGCGCTGTTTGGGGTCATGCGGCGATAAATGAACGTTTCTCGGCTGACGTACACAGTCAGCGCTATTCCGGCTTGTCAGGGTCTAGCCGTGGCCATCCTGGCACAGCGATAAACGGTATAAGGCAAAATAACCTGAGCTCACCAGCCGAGCGTCTGATTCCCCCTCATTAGCGCTGTGTGGAATTGATAGGCTTAATTACTCCCATGCCGCACAAGGGGATGTCTCACTATGCTCTCCTCTCTCCCCGGTTCACTGTGGTTTCATCACCCAGGGACGGCTGCATAAAAGCACTCTGATTATTGGTCAGGGCCCTTTTCATCACTGCTGCACTCTTCCTCCAGTGAGAGTGTGAATTGTGAAAGCAAGCATATGCAGAGATAGCACGGAAGAGGAGTAGAAATAAATGTGTAAATATTAGCTGTGATAAAAATGTGGTCAAATGCTGAGGTGCTGACAAGGTGCTACATAGGTGGTGGTACAAAATATATTTTACACATTAGGAACCAATAAGATATAAAGCTATTTTACCAGCATGCAAAATACCATGAGGCATAGGTCTTTTGTCCCACATGGCTCAACAGCTAATCATTTTTCATGAATTAAATTATGTGCTGAATAAGTTAAAGTTGCCTTCCACAGCATGGGGTGAAAAAAAAGTTACAAGCGTTAAAATAAATGTGTTCTCATAAACACAGCTGCTTCAGGGCTGAAACAGGGAAAACAACAACTACGCTATAAGGAGAACAATGACTAATTGTCACCCAAGAAACACGCATGATAGATAACAAGGGTTATTTAACGGGAGAGTGTGCTGAGGTCAGAATCTGCTTGGCTCTTCTCCAGGATAGAAACGCAACAACTTGAATAGTAAAGAGATTACGGATTTCAGAAAAAGATAGGGAGGGCAGTCTTTTGTGTGGCGTGGTGGAATGGCAGAGAGGATTTTATGCAAAACTATGCAAATTCCCTCAGTCACAAGAGCAACGAGAAATCCATGGCACACAAAGTAATAACGTCAGAGATACGCTGGGGCCAGTTCCACAGCATGTGAAACTACTAACTTTTTAAAATAACCTGTCTCAAGTCTGGTCAGAAACTGTACATATATGCATGAATCTTTGTTTCGATATGTGATATTGCTGTCCTTTTCAGAACTGTGATACCTAGTCATTGAACCAAGGAGTGAATGCAACAAGGGAGGGCAGGCAGGTAATGGTGGATAGAAGATCTGTCAGCTTTGGAAGCTTTGACTTTTGCCAAATTTATTTGCAGGATTTAAAAGCTAACTTACACGCATTTATTCCTAGCAGCTTGAAAAAACATTGCATTTTGTATTTCATATTTATATAACCAAGACTTCCTGATGAGAACCAGTTATATTTCTGTTTCCTTATTGTCTAGGTATTTTGAAGCCATTTATTTGTTTAGACAATGGGCTTTCTGCAATGTATTCTGTGGGTACTGACTTTACATTTGTTAAGGTAAAAGCAAATACTGTATAAGCCCCTGTGTGTTTTATCGTGAAATTCATAGTAGGCTCTTCAAAGAAAAAAAGAATCAATTAAATAATCCTAACTGTAGTAGTACAATTTACTGTAATACAAATATATGTTGAGTTTTCATGGATGCAAAATCCTGTCTGAATAACAAAACATGATACAATGATTTTTAGCCTGCTGTTGCAGTCATGGGCCATGATGACGCAAGCTCCATAGCGGCATGCAGTCTCAAACTGACTTTACCTGGATAGAGACACTGCTGAAGGAGCCCCCGATGACACCCACGATGGCTAAAGGGGTGTTTTCCTGCAGGGCGTAGGACCCGTCCGGACAGATGAACTCTGTGTCGTCCACTTTGGTGAGCGACGCCCTGACAAACTCCAGGGACTGCTCCAGAGCGTAGGTGTCTCGAGAGCAGGTGTCGAGGATGTGCGCCCCCAGCACCACGCCGGGCAGCACCGAAGGGTCCCGGTTGATCTCGTCGATGGCGAACAGCATGGCCTCCAGCCGCTGTATCCCGCGGTCCTCGTTTATCCGGCCACACTCGTCCATCCCCAGCCCCTTCTCGTGGACGGGAAAGAGGCCCCCCAGCACCAGGTCTCCCTCCATCTTGATCTCTCTCCTGGTGAAGCCGGAATCTCCCAGTGAGACGAAGATCGCTCTGGAGAGCGTGAACAGAAGCAGCACCCCGATCCCCGCTGGCATGTTTCTCATTTTTATTTGGGAAAAGGGTGGTGTTACCGGTGATTCAATCGGGGAGAGGGCTTAGAACCAAAAATGCTCCTGTTTGCCTTCCATGGAAGCGTCAGGATGTGTCCTGTCTGGCTGAACATGGAGGAGGAGTGGGTATGGGTTTCAGCTGGAGTCCTGCAAAGAGATAACAGCCAAAACAACTCAGTATAGACAACTCAAATGGGGAGCTCTCATGGACAGAAGAAAAAGGTCAAAGTAATGTTTTTTTTACTCTTGTTCATTAATTTATGATGTGTTAAAAATACAATAGGTAATTTCAGACCCCTTATGGTCAAGAGAGGAATTGCAACAACAGACAACCACAACACTGTTTAAGCTTCCCCACAGTCTATGAATATAACGTGTTGCGTACCATAAATCGTTAATATACAATTCAGTGTTCTCGTGCACTGTTTTGGAAAGCTGACAGTGACAAACGCAACAGAGCCTGCCGCCTTTTCGTAGTGTTTTAGTAAGAAATGTTCGCCGAACATGAGATCTTGACTTTGGTGTGCGACACAACACTATTTATAGTTTTCACTTTAGCTAACTAACTATATTGCGAGCAAGCAAGTTATTCGGCTGCGTAACTAGCTGGCTATGTAACTAAAATATGTTAGTCTACCGCAAACGATACAACTGCAACTTACAGTTTGAGAGAAATAAAGGTTTACGGATGATTAAACACGTAAAGAGACCAAAGGAATGTGTAGATGCCCAAGTTGCACTCCAGACAAGCGATCACTGAAATTCTGTATACTATTGCTTATCTAGTTAGAAAACAATACCAGTTAGCTATAACAAGCAAATTAATGATTACTAGTTAGCTTCCCGAATGTACAAATATCCACCTGAAGCACAACGCTTGTGCAATCGCGACTATGATCGTATTGCCTATATTTTATCGTAATATTTGTTAATTCTTCAAGCTAACTATAGCTAATTTGCTCGTTGCTACCGATAACAAACTGGTATTTTTTTTATAACTAGATATGTAGTCTTCGCTTGGATAATAAGAAATAGTACACAGAGTTTCAATTATTGCTTGTCTGGAGTGCAATTTGGGCAGCGACGCGAACAATCAGAATAAGCCCGCAGAATGCCATTGGCTGTGGCAGTCGGAACCATTTTTTCAACCAATGAGCTTTAATTGCTGTACAGCTGTACAATGTTTTGATAAATTTGACGACCCTACAAATGCACACTTTGAAACCAGAATTTAAGGAATATAAACACAGGCAGAGGGTGAGTCAACATGTCAGTGAACCTTTTTCAATGATATGAAGGGATTTACAATGGTCTTGTAACAATGTTTTAACACAAAAATCTTACCTATTGTACCTTTAATGACACAACAGATTTGGCTTAATGATGGAAGAAGATCGATACAGTCCAGTCTAAGTATTTGTATAGTGACTCCATTTTTGTGGTTTTGGCTCTGCATTCCAGTACATTAGCTTTCAAATGATGAATATGATGTTAAAGTGCAGACTAACAACCTTAATTTAATGGTACAGTCCATAGTGTAGTAATTACAGCCATTTTGCTATTAGTTGTACATTGGAGTATATATAAATGCAATTAGCAATCAGAAATGTCCACTTTAATTTTAAGGACAATAACTTAGCATTTAACCGCATATGGATTTTTCATATTGAAATTTTATTGTCAAAATTGTAAACAGTGCACGCATTTATCCACTGTGCATATTCTTTTTCCATATTCTCCTTTTTCTGCATGCATGCTCACTCTCTGAAATGATGCCATGCGGTATCCAATGGCTATTTGTGGATAATCATCCTGGGATTAGAGACTGATATATGCTCTGTGTTTTGATCTGGGAGCACCACAAAGCCTACTTAATCTCATTTATTTTCTCAGACTCCCTGGTTGATGATATATTTGAATGCCGAGCTAAACCTGTTGTGCTGGCAGCAGCTCTGACACCAAGTAACCCATGTCCAAGGGAAAAGACTATTCAGTCTATATACTGTAGTCTTGTTACTTTGCTTAGAGAGCCCCTAGCTCTGTGTTAAATGTCAAGCCTGGTCTGGAGTACCCCCAAGAGTCTGATGATTGCAACATACAGTACTTCTCATTTAAAATGTTAAAATAACAGGGATAATATATTTGACTTTGATAGACATCATTTATCCCTTATGGGAAAAGTTCAATGTGTCAGCCTATAGGGTGACGTCAAGGCAACAAGCACAGAACTGCTAGGAAGAGACAATGCTGACAGGACCTAACGACATAGGAAACCCCAAAACAACTGGGGATAGATGACGCATGAAGTTCTGGATGTATTGGCAGTCTGTGCAACACTTCAGAGTGCTAATGTCATTTTCACACATTTTCTGTGACACTCAAAGTGATGTAGTCATGGAGTGTATAATAATAAAGGAAGGCTTTCGCCTAGCCAAACAATTCCCAGGATGCAGAAATAACCCGGTCAAGACCATGAATGGGGACATCCAAAGCTCTCAGCTCTGGCAGCCTTTCAACTGAGTCGGAGTCCAGTGCTTTAAAATGCTTAAAGACATGTAGCCCAGGGTCTACAGATGAAATATGCCTCCCTGGCTTACTCTGGCACATTTATAGAAAGGCTATTAATGTGCATCGACCCTGTCAAATAAACTAATCATAAATAAAACAAAAGTCTGTTCATCACATGTGTGCAAGATATCCCGTTGTGAAACTTAGAATATTAAAGTCATAAATTCCTGATGTGTGAAAACATTAATAGTAATACTAATGCACACTACTGTGATTTGTCCAATCAGATGTAAGACAAATACAGTCCATTGGCCCAGTTATGTCATGGTCAGTGCAGCAGTTTGAATAATTTAGATGATGGACACACTGTTCCTATATCCTGTAGATGCTTATACCTGCCTGCTTTTGTGCTTACACTTAAGACTCCTCAGTCTTCTAGTTCTCTGATGAGGCAAATAGCTAAAGTACGGATATTTACAGGTTTTTCAGACACCTTTCTCTGCACTTCACAATGTGGGATTGGTTTTTGGAAGTGCTAAAATGTTGGAAGTTTTTATAAACTATGTGTGAAAATGCTGTTGACCAAAAAAAAGAGCATGTTGCTCTCGTGGTATACCACTGTTCAGACAGTTTAGCATTACCAGTGAAAACAACCATCTATATCTGCTCTTGTCACTCCGAATTTGTTGTGAGAAGTTAAATTAAACAGTACATGCAAGAGAAAGACATGGACTTTAAAATTTCCTTCAAAGAAACCAGAAAATACTTGAATATATCTCTAGAGATCTACATGTTAATGAGAAATTGCCAACGCCCGGTAATAATTTCAGAAATACATTGCATATTATCAATAATGGACTTTTCTCATCACTAGAGATATGTTAATGTCAGTAAAAATGACCCTGCTGTTGCCATCATTAACTAACTAATAAATGAAGGCGCAGAAAAAAATCACGTCAGCCTTTTTTTATTATTCATCACAAAATCTGGGAATATTTGGGGCAACTCACATTTGTTCATGCTTGTTGTCCTTGGAAATTAAGTATTTATCATACTTCTCTCAATATGCTGATTTCCGTGTCAACCTCATTAGAATTAAAAGCCCTCTGTGCTTGAGGAAGAACAGATTTGCCGCGACTCCTCTCTCCCTCTGTTAGTCTGCAGTGCATGTTAATGAATGTTTTTCTTTTATTGAGAGCAGTCCCTGTCAGCACTCATTGAACTTACGCAGAAGCCCTGACACTACAGAGGGCAGTGCTTTCTTCACTGGAGCAAGCAGAGAACATGATTGATCACCACTACAATGCATACACATAGTAAAAACACACTTGAGTGATTTTACTATATAAGCCAAAAATCTAATATTGTAGAATTATTGGAGGACACTGCACTTCAGAAGGAATAACCAATATGGAGTTGGCATTCTGACTAGAGCATTGCATAGGATATAAAAACTTATTGTCCAGTATATTTACATTATGAGATATTACAAAATGCTGACTTTGAATTATTGAATAGAAACGTTATTGTCCATTGCTTTTAAATAAAATAGATTGTTTTCCTTGCCACTCTAGCAGTGCCGCTATGTAACTATGTAAGCTGTTTAAAACAATTGAGGAAAATTGGTCATTTGAAGCTCTCTCATCTTCTCATCTTATCATTGTACAGTACATGACCATGGAAAAGTATCTACATGCCTCTCTAGGGTAGGGTGGGCAGTATCTAAGTAATGGTCAAATGAGCATTAACCTCTTTTATTCTGTCATATATTCTGTCAGCAGGTTATTCGGGTAAGGACTGTGGTTGCTTAGACAAACACATAAAACCAATCAACTCTATGCTGAAAAACTTACGGTGGACAGCAGGGATGCAAGCCCTTTGTTCTAAGTCAGGGCATACTTATTTCTTCCATACATTATTTCTGGAATCTGCCTGCACTACGTTACATTATTAATTTGCTTATCCCATGCCATTAACCAGAGCAACTGGCAAAGCTTGCATTGAATTTATTATACATTTATAGTGCTGGATTTTTCCTAAGGCAATTGTAGTTCAGTGCCTCGCTCGGGTGTATAAAACCCAGTCCTCCCAGCCCCTGTGATTCAAAGTGCAAGGCTTTGGTTAGAGATCCAGTTCCGTATCCACTGCTCCATATAGCTGCCAAGCTTTGAGTGGAGAAGCATTATTATGTAAATGTGGCTGTACTGCAGAATTCTGGAAAAGCCAGAACAGGACCATGAGTATAGCTGATCTCTGGCCAGTACACTGTTAACACCACTCATTCAAACCACTTAATCAATTTAACTGGAAAAGTAGCCTTTTTTTAAACTGTTAATTGAACATTTTCTGGACAATTTCTGTGACTATCAAAGTCATAGTGTCCTGTAACTATAAAACTTAGCCATGCTTATTTAAATGTGTTATTTAAGACTCATGCAAAAGGACATTCACATTAATTGGTATTAATTAGAATTATTATCATTGAGATTGGTGATTGTTCGTTTGGTTGAACCAGAGGCATTAGATTATTCTTTCTCATTCTGTTTATTTGCAGCCAATTCTCTATTCAACACCTGTGCATAAACTACTCTGTCCCTTCCTTTTGTTCAGGAACACATGAGATTTCATGAAGGGATGAACATAAGATATATATTGTTAATCCATATGAATCTTACATAATTCCAGTAACCTAAATAAGAAGTACTGACTTTCTTTATTGAAATGAGAACAATCATATTCACAACTGAAGCTCATCGACAGCCTTGAGAATTTCACACCTTGTCATTGGATTATTTTGATTATTGAACTATTTTGCTTAAAGGGGCACTCCAAGATAAAATATGTGTAAAAATGTATTAGCTGAGGGAAATTACTTTTATGGAGATAGGTGGTGTTTATCATTTTGTGTCACAGGAAGCTCAAACTGTCACATAAAAAAATATTACTTAATAATAACGTAGCAAACCAAATTTATCATATAATCATGGTGGTTGTCAAGGGCAGCTAAAAATGTTATTGCCACATAAACCCATAAATAAAATCAGCCAAGCATCCAATAATACTGAATAGTTTACTTTGTAAATCACATGCCTGGAAGATATGTGGTGATATGTACTGTATACTTAAAGTCATACTACATATCAACTGTTATGTACTGTCTACATAAACTTACAGATATTACATTAATGGCATTTGGCTGACACTCTTATACAGAGCGACTTGCAGTTGAGCAATGCAGGGTTGAGAGCCTTGCTCAAGAGCCGAACGGCTGTGTGGATCTTATTGTGGCTACACCGGGGATCGAACCACCAACCTTGTGGGTCCGATTCATGTACCTTAACCACTACGCTACAGGCCGCCCCATATTCTATGGTGTCAATGCAGACTGCGCCATCCCTCTCATCGATCACAAACACGATAGAATGCTCACCAAAATAACCACTTCATTTTATGAACTGTGTCATAATTAATAGGGCACTCTTAGACACTAAAGAAAGTCTTGAATGTGAAATCTATCCCCCCTTAGCCATATACAGCCAACTATTCCATTTAAAGCATTTTACATCACCCTGGGTGTTCCTTAATTCCACACAACAAAATAATTGCAGGTTAATTCAACCAATTTAATGGTTGATGTGCAAAAATAAAAAGATTACGGAAATAATCTCTTGCCCTTTTGTAACCACTTTTTCATGTTTCCAAGTTCCTTTATTCAACATCACCTGAACAAAACATTTTATATTGCCTAACAAAGCAATATATACATATACAATAGTTTTCAAGAATACCACATTCTGTGCCATGACATTCAAATATGACATGATCTTTGACTAAGACACCATGCATTTTACATATTTAGGTTATATAGCTTGATATTTGCATCCAAATTTAATTGCGTTGCTCCAGGTTAGAACCGCACTGCTTCACCTTAATATTGCAGCCCTCATCCACTTTCCATTATTCTACAGGTGTCATAACTACGCACAAATATTTACAGCCAAACTGAAACCATCAAAATCCTAACACTTAAGGACATTAAGTAATTTGAAGTCAAATCTTAAATACAGTTTACAGAGTTATTTTAAATATCTAACTCACCTGTACAGATAACGCAAATTCCTGAGGCTGCCAGGTCATGCTGCATGCCAAACAATTACCTGCAAAAGCGTGAAAACGGATTTAGCACAGTACTGAAATGACTCATTATTGCATCAGAGATTGAAAGTATTTCATTTTCCCTCTTCTCTGAATAATTGGTAGAACAGGATTCTCAAAGTGACACTGTGAGGCAAGGAACAGTACTCTTTTGATTTTGCTGTTCATTAAGGTTAGTTAGCGAATTGCCTTATCCTGTACCCAGTGAAAGAATGTTCTGGACTATTAGATGAAACTGATGTCACTTTGCATACAATATCTCCACAGCTGGATAAAGAAATTGCAATATGATTGAGGTGAGCATGTGAGAACAACATAATTGTAACAACTACGTAAATACAAAAGTAAATAGAATAACTACTAGGTCTACTACACACACATATACTGTATATTATGTATATATACACTCAGTGACCACTTTGTTAGGTAAACCTGTACACCAGCAACTAAATGCATAAAAACGTGCAGACGTGGTCAAGAGGTTCAGCTGTTTTTCACAGTCAGTGTTTTATGGTTCATAGAATCTGTTCAGATATTCTATTTATGTCTGTATGTACATTATGTATGAAATTGAAGTTTCTTTTCAAAATATGATGGGGGTTGAAGCCTGAGGCAAGGGTCCACTCCTGGTTGGACAATAAAGTCATATTCTATTCTACTCTCTACTTCCTTTGAAAATAGAGGAAAGGAACAATTGCATTTATGTACCTTTTCAATTGAAAGTAAACTGCATTTCAAGGAATATAAGGCAATCTTCATCCTCAAATAATGCATTGCACTTTTGCCCCTTTTATAAGAAGCCTATTACTATAAGAAAACACATACTGTACAGCAGGAACTTATAATGGGCTGAACAAGAAAATAAGAGAGTACTATCCGCTCAAGCCTTCATGGACTACAGTACCTGGAAATCATCCAGCAGCAAAGAGGTTTGTCCTAACTAACATATTTACAAAAAGAATAAGTAATAACTAATTCAATCAATCAATTTCTGGGGCTCTGGGAGAGTATATCACGCAGTGTGTCCCTGCACAGAGGTGTGCCACACAGGTTGAATCCTGCCTGTACCAGGGCCTACTGTGGCCAGGAACCCTGCAGCACTGTATGATTAGAAGGAAGAGAGGGAGCAAAGTAGGGTAGCAGTCAGCAGGGTATGTCCTGCCTCGGTGCGCTACAGCAGCTCCTTCTGTTGATCACGTGCCCGTGATCCACCTGTCCTCTGGCGCAATACGCGAGTAGCTCAGCATCCAATGAAAAGAGACTGCCTATTTCAAATCCATCCGGGCCCCAAACCTTCAAATAATGTTGCAATTTATGCTCTTAGGCATTACAAGCTGGTAAAAATAAATATGGTCATAAAAATGTGTTTAGAAACAGACAGAAGAATGGGAAGCAATATTCATTGAAACATTTTCGAAATAATACCAGATATAAATCTGTGTATTAATACAGGCCCTTAGCTTTCTTAGTGCAGAGGTATTTCCACTGCGTATTCTTTCCTTCTATAACAATGTTATGGTACAGAGGAGGCAGTGAGGCAGGGACAGTTTCTAATGTTGGCCTACCTTTTGTCCACACACACAGACACACACACACACACACACACACACACACACACACACAGACACACAAACACACAGACACACGCACACACACAAAAGCGCTGATGCGTTTCACCACTGGGGCACATCTGTCTGTATGTCAACATTCCTTGTTACAGCACAAAAGGAGGTCAGACACACTTGCACATGCTTCTTCTGTCTGCTGATGTTGCACAGAATGTGTACTCAGGATGCTGAAC
The DNA here is from genome assembly GCF_963514075.1 of Conger conger. NCBI lineage: Eukaryota > Metazoa > Chordata > Actinopteri > Anguilliformes > Congridae > Conger > Conger conger. The sequence continues at coordinate 51,809,423 of NC_083767.1, forward strand.
CATCTAGGATCTGTTTCAGCCTGGTTTCTCCAGGAACAGCCCTCCTCTGCCTACTGCGTTTCATACTGCACTTCTCTGGCAGTAACACGTCTAGGCTCGAAAAAGGACAGTGTTATTGTATGTTGAGGGATCTATCTTTACTGAGTCACTAAATGCCTTCATTTGCATTTGAGTTTGGCTGAGATCCATTTCTCACAAATTATAATGTGACAAATTATTGGCAATACTAATGCAGCCATCAGCACTAATGTGAACTACTTTTTTGCATCATAAAGCACAAAAGTATACCGTATTGTCTCTCAAAATTAAAAAACAATGTTATTCGGTGAGCCGACTGCAGCATCTAGGCACTTTGTGCACCCCTACCTAAATGGATATCACACTGCGGAACATGTACAGGCTATGATGCCAAGCACCGTTCAATGTCAATATTTTCACTTTTCTGAATATTCTTACTGTATTTTTTTACCAAAGACCAACAATAAAGTCATAATTACACATTTTTTACAGGCTACCATCTCATGCAATTATTCTTTTACTGTGTATTTGCTATCTGTGACAAAACCTTGCATATCTACAAGAACAGAATCATGTTTTTCTTTAATCTGGAAATATGCAGTGTATATAGAATAGAAGTTTTGTTTCTATTCAATGTTCCCAATTCTATTTTGGCCTAATTTTTAAAAATGGTGTCTTTAAACGAAAATGAAAATTCACAGCAAATGTCACTTCTTGATGTAAGTTATGTTACAGTAAATAAAGAATGGTACTAGAGATACCCCCTACAGTACACAAGAAGATCGAAGAGAGGGATGGAGCGGTCTGCATTGACAAGCAAGGAATATATATTACACTGACCACATCATGGGCGAAAGACACAAAGACAAACAGACAAAGTGAAGGCAACCATTACTGTGCTCACTGAACTGAAGCTGTCTGACCAGCCACCCTGTCATACCATGTTTCCTCACGGGGACTGTGAGGTGGAAATGTGGAGATTGGAAAACAAATGTGGGCAAGCTCCATTCAAACCTTCAGGCACCTGGTCAACCTCAATGAAGTGCAAAGCAGAAATGAGTTTTTTTTCTCTTCTTTTCAGCCACATAGACATCTAATTTAATGGTTGTCCCTCACTCTTGAGTAAAAATCCAGATTTTACTTATGTATTAATTGGGAGACATCTTTTTGACCTAATATTCATTTAATACTCAATTCGATATTGCAAATCAAACCTTTATGCCACTCCAGGGCTGCTAATGTTTGTCACACTGAGAAAGCGTGCACCAGTTTGTAAGCCCTCTGAAATGCATACAGCCTACCATCTGAGCTGTGCAGTTACCATGCCATATTGGCTCAGTTGGCACCGGCTGATTGCTAGTCCATGATAAATCAGAGGAGAGGCAGCTGAGTGATGTGGTGGGGAGTGTTCTTCCAACTGAAACCACTGTCCTCCCAGTGTAATATTGTGGCCAATTATGAATGGCAGTGTGGGACTCACGCAGCAGATTGAGCAAGCCTACTGTGGCATCTGAATTCTCATAAACTATTCTGTGCTACACGCATCGTCTGCACCATGCATTTTATTAATCATACAATGTTCAAACTAAATATGGCTTTTGAAATGAAGTGAGGGTACTTAATTTTATCATTGTATTGTCTGCTGTTGTGGGGAAGAAATTGCTTTTGTGCAATACCGACACGTTTTGTGCTTGGAACAAAGCGGCTCTTTTTGAGATAATCCCAAGCTTTATTTTCATATTGCAAATTTACCCATCACAGCTTGGTATTATTCATAGACTACTGTGATTTCCATTATGTGTTGTATCAATGCACAGGGCGTATCTAATCTCTGAAGTTTGTGTTTGAGCATTCTATCATAATAGGTAGGAGGTATGTAATGGTACACTTATTCCATAAAGGGGGATATCTTTCAGTGGCGGGGTGGTGGTGCAGTGGGTTAAGATAGCACAAATTTTTGTGCACAATGTGCTAAAACAACCTACCAATAGCGGCAGGTCTGTTTACTGTCTGTCCACCTGGAAAGCTCTATACTGAATTGATAGCAATTGAATGGATTCTGATTCTGATTCTGAACCGATCAATGGAGGCTTGTTTTAAGCAAGTACTGAAGGTAAATTAACCCTACTATGGAAACTCCCTTTGTTAAGAGTATGATGTGTGAATGAGTGTGAGATTGACAGTCAATTAGTGTTCATAAAAGATTTGTAAGGCAAACCTGGCAGTCTTTTCAACATTTGTAAGGGATGGTATGATTTCATCTGGCAAAGACCCACTCTGTTCACCCCCATGTCATTGAGGGGGCTCTGAATGTTTGTTTGTCTGTTTATTTATGTCTTTTTATCGCAGAGAATCATTCTCAGTCCCTCCTGGAATTTGCGATAAAAATAATTAATGTAACTTAAACTAATGCACGTTTTAATTGCGTTTTAATTTTGTCCAGTCCCGGCAATATGGTCAAATAAAATGGTCAAATCCGAAAAAATGCTTGCAAATTCAGCTAATCGATGACTCAACTAAATTCGGCTAAAATCTCATAGAGAAACCCAGGATATACACCCAACACAAACACCATGATTTGGAGTACTGCCAACAGAGGTGCTTCCTCGTCAGTGACAAGGACACAATAGTTGAATGCTTACCCTGTAAAACCAAGAAGTGCTAGCTAGCTAGTTAGCAGTCATCTCTGTTATAGTTGAAATCCATGAATCCTAAACTATGGCCCGTAAATGGCATTTCCCATTACAAATGAGCTGCGTTGAGATAGCGGTTGAAGCTCTGGTTTACTCTTCGTGCTTACTGTTAAGTAGCCTATTCGTTTCTTATCCATAAGTCTTTAAAAGAATGCACAAGAAATTAAACATTATTAAATTAAATTCTCGTTATTATTTTATTCCAAAATAATCTAAAAAGGCATCGCCACTGCAAATTCAATGATTTTAGGCCGCAATATTCACAAAAACACAAGGTTTTGTTGCTTTCTAGTAATATATTTGGTAAACAGGCAAACATATTTCCCTGGGATTTCCACACTTGGACACATCTATGCCCAAGGTCCCCACGTGTAAAAGGGTAACTCCAAGCGTTGGTCTCAGAAATGTAACTGATCAATGGATGACATTTAGTTTTTGTGGACATAGCAATATGTGAAATCTGAAGAAAATATTTTTTGCAAGCGTCACAAGAATTAAACAATTTTTTTTTCCCCAGTACAGCATTGTAGCACAGTTACATAATACTCTCCTGAGGCATTCTGAAATTAAATGGGACAAGGACATTTTCTATTAAATTAGCCCATTCAGATAGTAATTATAATCAGATTAGATCATGCAACTGTCTGCAATGCTTATATGAAATAATAAAAAAGTGTTCATCAGGAGCCTTCTTCTCCTAAATAAGCCATATTAATTATGCATACATTTTTACATTGTGCAAGTAATTATACATAACCAATATGTACTGTTTTCATCTAGAACTACAAAATGATTAGAATCTATTCCACCACGCTTTACCATTTAGTATTTGCCATCTACTTGCAAATCTGATTCTTATGACAGAATAATGCTATTAAAATATGACCCAATATATCACCAGAAAACAACACTGAAAAAACCGTCCTGAAACAAAGGTTTTAGTTAAGATATGAAATGTTCGAAATGTAATTAAGACTGGATAATATTGGTTTGAGCCATGTATTTCTGTATGTAACATGACTTTTATTTAATCCCGTGGATGTTAAATAGGTTCCCATTTCAAAATGCACAGCTAAGGAATTTAAACTACAATATAGGCTACTACACTATTCTGAATTTGGAGAAAAAAACCCTTTTGGTTTACCATATTTCAGTTTCATTGATTTTTTGCATAACAAATTCATTTAACCCTTGTGTTGTCTTAAGGGTAAAAAAATGACCCGCCACTATGTTTCACAGCAGAGAAAACCCCCTAAATTATATTGTGATGAGTGACAGGTTGTCCCTTCATGCAAAATAGATTTTGGGTTTAAAATTCATTTAAGGGTCATTTTTGACCCTTAGGACAAGGGGAGTAGCTATACATGTTAAGACTACACAAGGGTTAAAAATGCTTGCAGAGAAGTAGATTGCCAGCAAATCTAGATTAGCCATTCGGGATAAAAAGTAATAATATGGCCTTCCTGATCAGTAGCAAAAGAGTGGGAACAGATGGAAAAATGTATTACTGCTTCAATTTTTTGAAAGATCATTGTTCATCTTAGAGAACCGGAGAACTAGCGATCTTGGGAATTTGGTGTAAAGATACATCGATTTCAGTAATACATTCATAAATTTGTACAGTCTACATGTAAAATGAAATGGCTAACATTAGGTAGCAACCTGTCACTTTAAACTAGGACTTTTTTGGTAATAGATAAACCATTTTTTAAACAATATCTATAGCAAGCAAATTCAGAGACCAAATAAAATGTTTCTTAGTTAATTCTCCAAGCCAATACTTTTTTTTAGATAATGTTATTTATGTATTTTTCTTACTTAAAATACAGTATGTTGGCAGTAGCTGGTGTAATTGCTCTTTCATACAGTAAGCCGCTTAACAGATAGCCTTGCCATGTATTTGTGAGCCACGTGACTTCCCCTTTATGCTGGAAAATACCTCAGTTACCACACTGAGCAGTGCACAAGCAGCCGGAGCAACGAGGTAGTTCAGTTTATTAAAATCAATTTTTGCTTTCAATATAGTGTTCAGAAAATAGAGCACATTTGTGAAAGTACAACTTTTTGTTGTTAAAGTCATTTCATCACTATCTACTGACCCCAGCTGGTTGATCGAGTGTTCATAGACTGCACGCTAAAGCTGCAAAAGAATCAGCTACTTAGGACTCATTTGGTGTCTTGTTGAATATAATAGCTTGGGGGTAATCAAAATGTGTCCTTGTTCGAGTTATAAATAAAAGAAAAGTACAAAAACTGACCTTGCCAAACGCTACCATGAAGAAATTTTTCAATCTAAGCTAACATCTCATTACTATTCAGGAGGACAAACTGAAAAGAAACCTGATTGGCTACACACTACAGGCATTGCTATCTCCACAGCTGCATATCTGCTCATGAAATTGTTGCAGAACTCTCCTATGTAGGGCTATTGGGACTGAACCTGGTTGGGTTTGCAAGTACAGACCACAAGCTGCAGAACTGTAGTATATTTTAGAAATGAAGACAAATGGGAGATCTATTTCCGCTAAATCCTAGGGAATCCTAGAATTACTCACGAGCAGGGAATGAGACACTTTTCAGAAATGAAGATGCCCATCTGCCTTCTGCAGTGCTACGTGGTTGTGGATTGAACAGGATTATAATGTGTGCACTATAATCAAAGGAGGAACAGCCACTGTACTGTGGATGCATTACTGTCTGCAGTTCAGAGCACAGTGGGCCGTGTGCATGTGAAATATTATTGCAGGTGCACAATAGAGACAACACTGAGAAGATGACCTCTTCCTCCCCCTCTGATGAGGAGGGAACACTTGCCAGGCGCACGTTCACAGGCTGTGTCCACTTTGAGCGATTGGTCATTTGGTGTACAATGAATTAAGTGACGCGAACACTAATAAATACATGGACATCTGCGTTCTTCACTTGACCTGACAAAAACCCTTAAGAGGCGTCGTCTTAAAGTTCCTAAAATTTTGAGCTGCCAATAGGGGAATATTGGCAGAAAATACCCTCTTCTTTGTCGACCATGCATTTCAAATAGGTGAGAGGAGCTTCATAATTTGAGAATGTCAAACCCACAGATCATCTCCAATGATCTACTTGGCAGTTAATGAAAAAGTATATTAAAAGGACTGTGCATACGACTCTCACTTGAAATCAGATTGGATTTCACTTTAATCTATTTTTATACTCTCATATATCATATGAATATCATCCCTGTGAATCGACCCCCCCCCCCCCACCCCCTTCTTTGGTGTTATTTGGACCACATCAACAGAAGTCACTCAAATATAAAGACCGGCTGGATCTGGGGTCTCGGGTCTCGGCCCTGCGTGTGGGTGAATGGCTGGGAGCGCACCGTCCACGCGATACCCCTCCTCCTGCGCTCTCTGCATGGACACTGTGCACAGCGGCTGTCTGCCGCTTCATTATTTATGAAGAGCCTCCTGACACAGAGTGGAAGCAGCTGTGTCTCAGCACTGGCCTTTCCAGGTCGCATCTCATATGTAGGCTAAGGACTACGTCTTGCTGCTGACATTTGCTCATCACAAAATGTAGCCGTATCTACTCTTGGGAGTATTTAACGGATTCATCTTTGGGAAGGACAACACGACTGACTGATGCGTTAAAGGAACCTATTCAGACCTGAGACGAATGCCTCCGAAGTCAACTTAAGTCCGGAAATGCACACCTTAAAGCAGTTTCAAAGTATTTAGGTTTAGGTGTACAATCACTGCTTCAGTGAAGAGGTGAGAGATTTGTGCATGCCATGAAATCTGAGATTGGGCCCCATATTAGACCTGAGTGTATTCAGATTTGAGTTAAGTGCATTATAAGCATTGAAAATGTGGAATGTCTACTACACCCCATCAGGTATAAATGGGTTCAATACAATTCAAAAGAAAATCGCATAGAATGCTTAAACGGTCATATACATTTCCAATTACTTGTTTGAAAAACAATACAGTAAAGTACTAAGGATAGTCAGCAGTAAAATGTTGATGATCGAGTAAAAACATAACAGTTGTATTGATGCATAAAGCACATTTCCGCTATTGGAAAATAAATAAACAAAATGTGCAAGTTGTCAGAATGGACAGTTAGAGCTGTGCTGTTCATCTGGCTGATATCCACAGAAGCGCTACGTGAAAGGTCTTTTCTCAGTGTCAATTGAAGGTTCGAAGCAGACAGACCTTTCCACACCACCTACACTGACAACACCTGCCTGGACAGCACTGCACATTAATTCAGTGCCAAAACAAGAGACTGATCTAAATACAGTGCTGAAGTGATTACTGCTTGATTATCATGCAGTCTTGTTCACCTTTGATAATGAATCCTTGGAAATAATGAGTGCTTAACAACAACATTTACCCTTATCTATTATCTTACAGCATTATCCCACAATTCAAAAAGAAAGACAGATTACACATGGCCAAAACAGGCAAACAGAACTGGGAGAGGTGATTTAGGAGAAGCAGCAGGGGGACAGTATAACATTTAAAGGAAGGGAAGTGGACATGAGAAAATAACAAAGATGAAGAAATGTGTTTAACACGTCATACTAACCCCACCCCACCAATGACACAAAACAAGTCAACAGGGAACAAGTACAGAACAGTCTGATAAGTCCCTGTTATCAATGGTGGGGGTGGCAGAAAAGACAGACAAACATCACTGCAATGTGCAATATTATTTGGGCAGCTCTCCCATAAGTGCTTTAGTTCATCTTTGCCCCTTCAAAATAATATAAATGTGAACATTACACTATATACGCACACGATATTGATATATGGCCAGCTGATCAAGTTGCCATTTTGCCATACACTTTCTTTGCCAATGCACTTGAATTAAAGTCATGTTTACAGATTTCTTCCGAGACCACACAAGAACAGGTCCAGGGAGCTCAACGGTCCCTGTGCGTGGAGAAGACAGAGGATGTGCCCACTCCCGTCGCCTCTATCTGCTCCTTGCTCTGTGAAATCACTCCCGACGCTGAGCGGATGGCAGCAGAGCGTATACCCAATGCCCACAGGGCATTCAATCTAACTGCCACATATGGCACTTTGTCATTAACTTTGAGAAACTCATTTAAGCCAGCACTACATTTTTTTCACTTCTGACACAGCATCACAAGCTCAGCGGTCACTTAGAACGAGCCCTGAAATGCTGTTCGGGGATAAAAAAAAATGACACTTTAGTCTGTTCCTTTTTTAAGGTCAATGCACCACTATTTCTAGTCCCTGATTTTTGATAGTCTTTAATTAAACAGAGTATCACAGCAATGGATCACAGCCATTATCTCAGTGACTACACTATTACAATACAGGACATGAGGCGGAACCCCAGAAGGGAATTTCAAACAAAGCATCTGCATAAATGACAATGAGCACAAACTTGTGTGCATTCAAGACAGCGTAGCAGTGCTGAGAGACAATGCTGTTTCACAGGTATTGTTCTGGGTTTGCCTCGTGTTACAACACAGTCTCTACTCACTGAAAGACTACCTTACACACAGCTGAGACTAAATCTGATCATTGTGCTGCTCGTGACTTTGACTTATCAGCACAGCAAACACACATTAAAGTGCTTTTCATTACATCCATTTGGAGAGTGCACACTGAGTCAATGTCCCTATTTGATCTGATTGATATGATCTCCTTAGTGCTCTAGCTACATATAAGTATGGCCGGAACCAAACAAGCTTTTTGGTCACACTTTGCAATAATGGTATATGTATTGCCATTAACTGATGCAGTTGTTAACATAAATTCATCAATCTATACATACAGTACATAAATTAAGAAATTCACTTTTCATTAGTTCATGTATTTGTACCAATGTATTAGGTACATGAATATTTATACATTGGCAAATGTATAGGATTAACTTATAATTAGTTAACTATTAACAAATACATACTGTAGACTGCCTTTTCTCATCCCAGTATGAATTGGCATAACTAATGTAGTTGTTAACATGAATTAATGATGTACATATGATGTACATAAGTAAAGCTGTACAGATTCACTTCTCAGTAGATAGTTAACAGCTACATTCGTTACTGCCAATTCGTATAACCTCATTGTAAGGTGTTACCATTCATTCTTTTAATTGAAATGGGCTACTGTCCAATGAAGGAATGGAATTCAGCAGCACCTTTTTATGCGTCAGTATAAGGACGCGGTTTCCTGTCCAGGTGGCATTGTGAAGAAACATTTTCATCCACTTAATTTCGTCTAATCTGTATTCTTAGATCCAATCAAACCTTTAAATTTCTTTAAGAAATAAAAAAAACGAAATGGAGCTAAAGACTGACAGTCGCTTCAGACTTCAAAACAATTTGCGCCCGTACTGACTGAGTATCACACATGACTGATGATGTAAGCCAACCAAGAAGAGGGCATTTATATGGCTTCCTGGGTGGCACATCCAGCCACGGCATTGTACCGCCCCACCCCCAAAGTGTGGGATCTGATCCCAACCAGATCCTGAGATATCTGCACTGAAGCTCAACTCTGGGTCTGCTTCATATAACGCTTGCTATATCGTCTTCTGAGCAGTAGGTTGCAGGGAGATGGGCCTGAAAATATCATTGTGAATTTCAAAACTGGGGCACAAAGTATGACTAACAGAAAAAATGTTTTCTTCACAAAAGCATTCTAGATTTATTGCATTCAAAATCTCTCATTCATATTAGCAGGCCAGTGGTTTTATAAGCTTCACATTCTACACCCCCCAGTAATTCGATTTTTTTTCTCGCTTTATTCGCAACTCGCTTATCTGAAATATGAGAAATATAAACCAAACAGCAAATGTCTCTTCTTGTTCTCTTGGTCTTGCTCTGCCCTTCCTAAGGAACAGAACATCTTAATATAGAAAAAAATGTTTCCCTGTTTTAATCCTATCCATACTTCATTACGTTTGCGTATGTGATTCATGATACTGTAAATTAAAAAGGCAGTAAAAAGAGGCAGTAACACATAAATAACACACGTCCGAACAAGGCATAACATGAAAATTAAAATTCCGCTCGGATATCTCGCTGGTATAAATAATGCATTACTATCATACATTTCAGAAACCCTTGTGAAACGCACAGGTATCGCTGGGTGCGTTTCACTGGAAATGCGCCTGAAAACAAAAGCTCCCATTCGATATTACCCAAATCTATATGTTTCTGAGCTCATATTGAATGTACGCAAAAACATTGATGCCAGTCAACGTACTGCGCTCTGTTGCAAATACATAGCAGTTAGGATACAAAATCTTTGCCTTCAGGGAAACGATAGGAATATAAATTGCCTGGGCATCGGCGCTGGAACATGTCTAATTGTACAGAATATTATGGATTGAGAAGTATGCTTCTAAAATTACAAACTGGGTATCCCTTTTAAAGTCAAATTGACAAACAAGGCTTTAATATTCATCACTGACAGTTAAATATTTGCGCTGCAAAAAAACAAAGAAACAAAGAAATAAAAAAACACACGAAAACAAAACAAAAAACAAACAAAAACAAAAACCAATGTCAGTTGTGTTGGCAATGTGCTGGCCCAGGGTCACACAACTGGACTAAGTGACAGGTGAGTACTGAGGTGTGTGCAGCGTGATAACGATTTAAACACCATATAACTACAAGTTTCAAACGTAGCCTATTTTGGCATGGGAAAATAATTGTACGCACTCACGTCCCACTGTTGTCATCCAGCCGCACTGATATGAAATGTTTGATTAATCAAAATAAATTATGAAAATAATTAATTTAACTCTGCGTCTACGTCTTAAAGATTATGTAACACCCGAAATAACTTCCATGGACTGCGGAAAACACTGAAATGACAGTTCGTAAAATAACGGCTCCAAGAAACTGGAGCTAATAAATATAGTGATTGTGGATACTAATTGATATTATTTATAGCCATAATTCATTTGAATATTCACCAAGTAAAGATGCATACAGTATCAGCGATAATGCACTTATTTTCCCCTCCAGTGCAGATCGTAATGCTGACTGCACTATCTGAACCAGTTCAGCTACATAAAGTGCAGCATTGATTTCCCTTTTGTATTCTCGATAACATCTACACTCTTGACACACGATTTCTAACGGGATTCATGCAATATTTCAAATGCCGCCAGTCTATCTTCCTTTCAAGCAATACAGTCACTTCGCCTAATCCAAATTCAATTCAATATCGAACCCCACAATTCTACTCACTTGTCTTGGACTCTTGTCTTGCTTATCCGTGCAGGAAAAGTCTTCCTCTCCCTTCTCTCTTTCTTTCTTTCTTTCTTTCTTTCTTTCTTTCTGTTATTGACAGGGCGCCCGATGTACTTACTTTACCTGTTTCTTCACAGATCTTTTCGAGTGTCCGTTCACAGTGCGCTCCGAGCAAAAGAGAGGGTCGCACTACCCTCCTGAAAGATTCAGCGAAGGGAAAGCATGAAGGGGGAAAGCGAGTTCTCAACGAGCAGCCCTCCTTGAAAAGGATGCTTCTGTCTCCTAGCAACAACAATCAATCTTGCTCAGATAGGTCTACCGTTTTTTTCTATTGGGTAAAATAAATCTTGCTCATACTCCGTCTAAAATTAAAAGGACCTGAAAACATTAGGCCTATATCAATACATCCCCACAACCTAAAAAACCCACAATAATAGCCTAATAATAATCACAAGGTTGATGTTTATGTCAAAATGTTTCCTTTCAAAGTTTAGCATAACTTTGTATTAGTAACAATATATGTTTGGTAGGGAATTGTTTTTACACTGAGTGTTAATCTTTTAATTTTCTTTTAATATACTCTCACCAAGCACTTTATTAGGAACATTTAATACTTTAATACACCTACTTATTCATCCAATTATCTAATCAGCCAATTATGTGGCAGCAGTGCAATGATACAATCATGTAGATATGGGTCAGGAGCTTCAGTTAATGTTCACCATCAACCAACAGAATGGGATCAAAGTGACTTTGACCGTAATAAGGTTGTTGGTGGCAGACAGGGTGGTTTGAGCATCTCAGAAACTGCTGATCTCCTAGGATTTTCACGCACACTAGTCTCTAGAGCTTGCTAAGAATGGTGCAAAAAACAAAAACATCCAGTGAGCAGCAGTTCTGCAGACAAAAACATTTTCTTCATGAGAGACGCCAGAGGAGAATGGCCAGACTGGTGAAAGCTGACAGGAAGGTGACAGTAACACAAATAACCACACACAAATAACCACACATTACAACAGTGGTGTGCAGAAGAGCATCTCTGAACACACAATGCATCAAATCGCTATGTGGATAGGTTACAGCAGCCAAATACTTAATATGTCTAAAAACTAAGTCTAATAAATACCTAATAAAGAGCTCAGAGAGTGTATACTGTAGGCCAATGTTGCTTCATGTTGCATTTCAGTTAAAAGAAATGGAAACTAGGGAAACACATACAGTACATTTCCAGTCAATCACCAGCATTTATACTGACAGGAACCAACTCAGGCGCCATGAAAACTGATATTCTACTGGGGTTTGGTTTACATTGAACATGTCATAAATCAGCTCATTTATCATTTAGCATTTTACTGTTACTACAGCTAATGAATTAATAAATTCATTATCTGATCTTACTCTTATCTTATCTGACTGGTGACCATTACTGTGATGCCCCGTTGACTAATCAGTCTTCTTGTGCGAAAACTGCTCACAGTCTTTTCACAGTATACATTTTCTGGTGTGAACACACCTGTGGGACTTTTGTAAATCAGTTTTAAACTGTCGACTTCCAAAGAGTACAAAAGTGGAGTAATAAACATCCACTATAAGTGAAGGCTTTATGCATGGAAACTGCTCCGTCCTATAAAAACCAATTGAAATTCAATGCGGAGAGGATCTTCTTCAAGTAAATTATCAGACAGCAGTAACATACCATTTTTTGTTGTTGGCTCCCTTTGGGTTCCTTGCCCTTTTCTGTCCTTCTTTGATGTTAATTTACACAGCAATATTAATTCACTGTGTCATCATGATTTCATGTCTTCCAAATAATCCATTAAACTATCAATAAATAACCAAAGCTTGATGAATTAAAAATGTGTCTACAATTCTGCTCTGTATGGGAAATAGTTTTTTGTAATATTCTAAACAGAAATTCAAATTTAGTTGAATTTCATAATGAAATTTCTTAATGTACATAATTGAATACAGTTTCCACTGAGTTCAGTCCTTGAACAATCATGAAAACAAGGCCAGCTATATATTCAAGAAAATTATGAATTTAACTCTGTTATGTTGGATATTGTACTTTAGATGAAGGCATTGTCCTAATGATGAGTCTTTTTGGTTTCAGTTTATACACTGCAGTGCTATAATTTGACAAAATTAAATTTCTCACAAATCAAGACCCACATCGGATAGTTTCTGAATCACGTGGAAGCAGATGCAATATGTAGCTACAAGCATTAAAACAGCAGTGGCATATAGAAATTATATCACTGCTATGAACCAATCAGATTGCGAGATTTGTAATATATTATGTGTATTCCATATTCTACAGTACCTGAGGATGCAGAGACATTATACATAGTAAATCTATTATCCATATTATTGTTATAGTTTTGTGTCTTAAAAGATATAGCCTTGCTCAGAGGATAAGTAGAAAAGCCCAAGGCCACGGAGCACACGGGGCAATCGGCCTCGAGGGGAGCAGCGCAGCAGACACTTATCCTGGAGCTGGAACCACACCATTACTGTGCAACAAAAAGCTGCCTTCGGCACAGCAATCATTTATTAAAGAATGTTCTCCTGGACACAAAACAAATGACATTGAAAATGAATAATTCTCTCAGGGAGGGGACATGCACAGGCCAGACCGAGTCTCTTCCCTCAGCAGAAATATTCCACCCATGCAGTGCTCCACACATGGGAATTTAAAGAGAAACCAAACAGGGCATATGGACAAACCTGTGAGGAAAATCAGAGTTACTCAGTACTGTTAGGCAATATTCTGGTAGTTATTAGAATACCAGCATGTTCCTAGGTTAAAATTGTACAAATTGTGGCTAAAAAAATATATATTTAAAGGTCATAATAATTTTAATATAATTAGGACATTATATTAACTAAGTGCAACATTGTACATCCAGACCTGCAAAAAATTGAAAAAAATGGTAGCCAACATGGGCCTGTACATATCCAATTCCTAGCCAAATGTCCAATGTCCAATTCTCCACAACCAGAGAACTGCGTTCAAGTGCAAATCCTACTGCTGATTTGAGAAGGTTTAAAGATAGGCAATTCTCCTCCGAAACACATGATGTCACCAGCTGCTTCTCTTCACAGCACAGAATACAGACAATATTGCATAGAGGCAGAGGAGGACCTTTCAAATGTGGCTTTAACATTCAGCCCCTGTTTACCTGATGAATCAGAGAGAAATGAAACCTGGACCACTAACCATCAGAACCCTCCCATACCCTGGGTGGGTTTCCCTGTGGTGCTGCCGGCCACAGTTGGCCCTGCTGTGGTTGATTCGATCTGAGACCATGGGGCTCATCCATGCACCACAGCTTGGTGCCTTCACTGAACGAGGGACCCAGTAGCCCCACGAAATCTATAACTAAAAAAAAATCTCATTTTGCTTTGATATCTGTTACATGAAATATATATTTTTTCTTCTTCTGCTCTCCTACTGGGAACTTGTTATTATAGAAGCTCAACATTGTCTTCAAGTATTGATTTCATTTGACATATATGATTTCTGGGGGAATTGTCCCCTGCTTTGTGTAACCTACCTTATGTCGCTTTGGATAAAAGCGTCAGCTAAATTATTAACATAAAATGCATATACAATTAAACATACTACTTTGCACTGTAAGGGCAGAAATAAAAAAGTTGCAAACTTGGCAGGAAGAAGACGCAAGTGCACCTTGTACCCATGGTGAGAAAGATGGTGAGGGATGCCATGAAGTGCCAAAGTTTAAGAATATGCTTGCATTTGGTTTCAGAGATTGGTTGCATCTTGTGGTCACCAAGTCTCAAAAAGAACCATAAAATGGTACCTCCATACCAACAAACTTTGGAAGGGTGGCACGAAGACAGCCCTTACTGGTAAATGGATTACGTTTGTATAGTATCCTTACCCCAAGCACTTTACAATTAATGCCTCACCGATTCACACACACACCCACACCCACACTCACACGCCAATTGTGAAAGGATGCCATGCAAGGTGCCAATAAGCTGGGTGCAACTGGGGGTCAGATGTCTTACTCGAGGACACTTCAACACACCCAGGCCGGGGATCACACTGGCAACCCTCCGACTGCCAGACAACCACTCTGACCTCCAGAGCGATATTACTGAGTACAATATACAGAATCAAGAATCTGGAGTTTGCTAAATTTGAATTATGACTGGAAAAGAGAGTCCATGCTCAGATGAGACCAAAAGTGAAAGTTTTGGTCATACACACCATCAAAATGTTTGGCGACAAAAGAGGAATGCATACAAGGAGAAACACCTGATACTTACTGTCTAATATAGCAATGGGCCATAGATTTTTTAGAGATGTTTTGCTGCCCGTGGACCAGGGGCACTATTTAAGTACCAGGAAATTTTGGCAGAAAAATCTGGTCGTAGGTAGATTGTCCAGCAGGAGAATAACTCCAAACATCAAAATTCACACAGAAACGGTTAAGGTAAAACAACATCTGTTCTGCTATCTCAGAATTATGTCACGTTTCAGGTCTGTCTCACCATGTTTTATGTTGATTTATGTTTATTCATGTCGTCTTAGTCACGTAGTGTTTTATCATGTATTATGTTGTCTAGGTTCGTCATGTTGTTTAGTTATGTTTCGTTACGATTTATTTTCTTGTCATGTTTAGTTATGTTATCGTACGATTTTATTACCTGGTTATGTTGAGTGATTATCGTCTTAGTTTCGCGTTGTGTTATGTTTCGATGCATGTTTATTGTTTAGTTAACTGGTCGTTGTTATGCATACACTTTTACATGTTTTTCCGCAAACCTTGCGTTCCGCCTTCTCTCTCTCTCTCTCTCTCTCTCTCTCTCTCTCTCTCTCTCTCTCTCTCTCTCTCTCTCTCTCTCTCTCTCTCTCTCTCTCTCTCTCTCTCTCTCTCTCTCTCTCTCTCGTTCTGTCCTTCACTCCCCTTATGTTCTATTTGTCTATTTACTAAAACTACTAACGCTAGATCAGGATTGGGTAGAAACTAACAAGACTAATCATGTGTTCATGTTACCTTACGTTTCTCGTGCATGTCATTTACTAATTTACTAATGCTAGGGCAGGATAGGTTTATTACTAACGATTACTAATCTCCTTGTTAAACTTGTCATCCATCGCACCTGTTTTCCATTTCCTTGCTACGCTCTAGCTAATTGTCTACACCTGTCTACACCTGCATTTATAGCCCAGTCGCGCAACTGTTCACTGCGAAATTGTCTGCCTCTGTCTTTTCACGCAACTCTTGAGCATTACTTACTGTCTTGATTACACGTTACGATCCACGCCTGTTACTGACCATCGACCATTGATTTCTGTTTTGTGACCTTCGTTTTGTTTTTCGACTACGTCCCCGCCTACCGTTTATGTACTTTTGCCCCGCTGATTGTTTCATGGTTTCGACTCCCGCTTCGCCCACGACTACGCCTCTGCCTGCCGTCCGCCTGTTCATCTGCCCCGCTGACTGCTCTCCTGCTACCGGACCTCCCCGCACGCCTACCGACTACGAGATTGCCTCTTCCCTCGGCACCGTGCTTTTTGTTCGTTTTGTATTTGTTTGGCTGGATCTTCGTGTATGGACTTTGTTTGTATTGACTACGCTCCTGGGACTCGTCCCGAATAAAGCCCTAACGAGACTTTATCTTACTATTGTTTCTGAGTCGTGCATTTTGGGTCCAACCCCCACGCACCCGTCTCAAATTAAGTCCCATCAAAAACCTGTGGTCTGAACTGGAGACATAAACGCAAACCCAAGGATGTCAATGATGTGCAAAACTTCTGCAAAAATCCCTCCAAATTCTTTCCTTCTCTAACCTTATCAGAAATTATAGGAAAATTATAGGAAAAGACTCATGGCAGTCTGCTTTGCCAGGGGTGTTTACAAAGTATTACACTGGAGGTGTCAATAATTGTGGAACATGTTTTATGGGGAAATCCAATTTTTTTTTCTCCAAAATGTGAAATTCAATTGGATCATTAATAAAGCACTCTACTTTACTCATGTTGGAAAATAAAGCTTATGTCAATAACTGTATTATTTTTTATTTATTTATTGTGTATATTTATCAAAACTGCCAATAATTCTGGAGCCCACTGCATGTATCCTTGAAAATAATCAGATTCCTAGAGGAAACACACTGAATGCATTAAATTGGAAGCTTGATGGTTTTTTAAGCTTAACCTAAGCACTAATATCATGTTTTTAAAACTAGCCAATGCTTCTACCTAATGTCACAACAGGTTAATGAACTGGTTGATTGGAGATCAATTTAATGATGCAGCTTTTATCTTGATTGCTTAATTTATTACATTTTATTACTTTTAATTTAATTTAATTGCGTGTCCTCCATTTCTAATCTCCTTTGCCATATTACATTATTTAACAATGTTTTTAAACAAGAATGACAAAATAGGTTTTGACACTGTGGCTTGTTAATGTGCGGGCTAGAATTAATAGCTAGAATCTATCAAATAACCTAGCTAGCTATTCATTCATTATAAATGCCCCCACAACAACTGCTCCCTCCACTGGTCCATGGCACCACTGGTCCACTTACACCAGCGATTCCTTCTCCATTTCTCTGTGGCTTCCGTGGGCCCTGTTAACCATCCAGCCAGCTCTTGTGCAAAAGAAAACCTTGTCAAGCTCTGCAGTTCTAACTGCTGTTCGGCAGGATAATGAGTCTTTTGTCCATTAGCTGGTCTGTGAGCAAAAGACTAGCTTTGTCCTGTCAGGGATGGTGACACTTGGAACAATTTCTTTTGTGCTCATGTACCCTCTGTTGGGCTTAGCACAAACAGGGGACAGACTGAAAGCCATGTTTTATTTTTTCACCCCCCCCCCCACCCGGCACCAGTTAACAGGGATTGGAGATTTTGTGTGAATGGAATGCAGTCACTTCCCTATAGCGCGACTGCTTTGGAAAACCGAGTCCCCTACTGCTCCCTCTGCTCGGAGAGTTAGCGTGTGTTGATTTCAGACTTCCCCCTCATACCGTGATTCCATCTGCTCAAGCAGCGATCCCATTATCCCAAGGAGATTGTGTTTTCACATGTAGCGCTCTCCTTTAATTTTAAACGGAACAATTGGCTTACAAAATTAACAAGATTATGAAAGCATCATTTATCAGGCCTTTAAGAAGCCCCTTTGCCCTTGTGTAACTGTAATGATTAATGTTCTCTGGTAAAAGAAGTTCACAGAAGGCTGTCTTATAAGTTGGTTGCACAGTGAGTTTGTATTAATCAACATGCTACTGATTTTTATTGACTTGAAACAATGGTGTGAGTTGAAAAGGAATCAGTAAACTGCAACCAGTGCTTTACAATTACTCTCATGCATGTGGCACTTATATTTATATTTGACGACCATAAAATAAATTTAGACACACTTTCAACTCAAGCCTCATGCTAACACCATAAAGCAAATGGGGAAAATACAACATAATTGAAGCAAGTTTTGTTTTTGTTTGAAAGAAATAGGAAAGAAGTCATCCATCCATCCATCCATTATCTTTTAACCCGCTTATCCTGAACAGGGTCGCAGGGGGGCTGGAGCCTATCCCAGCATACATTGGGCGAAAGGCAGGAATACACCCTGGACAGGTCGCCAGTCCATCACAGGGCACACACACCATTCACTCACACACTCATACCTATGGGCAATTTAGACTCTCCAATCAGCCTAACCTGCATGTCTTTGGACTGTGGGAGGAAACCAGAGTACCCGGAGGAAACCCACGCAGACACGGGGAGAACATGCAAACTCCACACAGAGAGGCCCCGGCCGACGGGGATTCGAACCCAGGACCTCCTTGCTGTGAGGCGGCAGTGCTAACCACTGCACCGGAAAGAAGTCATATATGACAAAACATCTAAATGCAATGTTCTTTCCCAAGACACATTCTTTCCCAAGTTTAGTTGATACCCTTGGAAATATATGATATGAAGGTCAGCTATAAGTTGGAAAGATCAGCAGTAATCCCAGCTGTGGACCGGCACAGAAAGTCATCATGCTGTGATTCTGCTTCCATGCTCCATGCTGCAGAGAGAGTCATTCATAGGAAGCAGATTTGGGAGAATGGATTAAGTGAGGCAAATGGAAGATTCAATGAACAGCCTAAGATATGGACCACTTTGACTTCAACAATACATGATAATTACTAATGGGTACAGGGCTAGTATTCCATTACATATGTAGGTCTAAAGACATGGGCAATGCGATGGCATACATGCATGTATGATTTTTTAGCTCTTGTGAATTGGCTTTAGCGTTAAAGGTATTTAAATCTACAAAGCACTTACTTTTTCTGTTATCCAGATCATGGCTTAGAGATAATTGTCAAAGGATGTTAGATTGGCTCTAGCCAGTCAGTTGAATGCATGTATAGGCTCACCAATGCAAGATGGCCGTGTCATATATGACAGCATGGCAAAAGCAGGTGAAATGTCATGTTGCCGTTAAGGAAGCATCAGTTGATATATGAGGAGTTTAAGGCTGTTGCCACCAGGGGCAGTTTGTTGATAATGCACACATGTCCAGTGCCTACTCATAAATCATTGCTGCTTTCCTGGCTTTTTCTAACATGTTTTCATAAATCTTTCTGCCAAATTCATAAATGACATAAATCAGATTGCAAAGCATTTACTAGACAATTAGCCATTGTACAAGTTCAAACAAATGTAGTAAAATGGAGGTAGATAAAAGTATGCTCTGATTAAATTGGCTTCCTGTATTGTATGAATATTTTCAGTCCAATAATGTTCATCAGCAAGGCAGTGGAGAATACAACACATTCCTCCAAATTAAGAGAACGGGCAATTATTTAAGAAATTAGTTCACTCATGATGGTGAATACACTACTTTGCATTAATGTGAACTGAACTGTGAAGGAACTCATTTAAAATGGATGAGCAGTTATTTGTCATGTAGAGTATTTTGCAGTGAATTTAAAACAGTACCGCTTATACAGGTTGAGTATAGTATAGTGTCCATGTTTCTAATAGAGGCTGGGGAACATGGACCCACATTTCCTTAACAAATACAAGACTAGCATGACAGGAGAGATGAATCATAGGAAATTTAATTTGAAAATGCAAATATTCGGTTATAATACTGCATCTTTATATTGGGTTTTCCTGCTTCCACATGCACTGTAATGTGCTTCAGAAGTTCAGAACATAAGTATACATGTTAATACATGTTTCCCATAGTGGGATAATTTGTGTTTGCTTTGTAAAATCTGAAATCGATATAGTATTCTTCTGAATACTTACAGAGGTTCTGTGAATCTGGAGGATTCTTCTGATTGCTTTTACTGATTTCATTTTATTTTTTACTGAAACTGAACATTTGTAAGAACAAATGCAATTGTGTTTGAAATGCAGAAGCCGTCGAGGCATGGACAAACATTACATTGCACTTTGATAATTAGCGCTATTTATAGTGACAGGTTTGTCATATTATCCATATCTGCACCTCCAATTCTTGTTGGGTTATCCACCATGCTGCTTGCTCACCACAACCAATTCATTAGTAATTGACCACAGCAGTCTCACTCATGAAACATTTAAGTCCATCTTGTGAATTATTTATTAACGATACCACCACACACAGCAGCTGTGCAGGCAATCTGACAATGGGGTGCATCAATAAAAAAGAGATGTTGCTTCAATCAATACAGTGAGGATTCTGTTGTTCTTATACACATTCCTACGATTGTCTCTTCAGGCCAATGACTAAGGGTAATGTACTGTATGTTGTATTTATTCAAATTGACTCAAGTGGAGATGAAGTAGAGGATTATAAGAGACAGACACTTAACATATACTGTAGTCAAGGATGTAATGCTTATTGTTTGACCATAATAGAAAAATGTATATGCTTATAAATGAAGAGCTTTCATTATCAAGTGAGTGTGTAGAAGTAACAACCAAACACACAATGAGAAATGTGCATGTAACCTTAATTTAAAGTACTTAATTTTACAATACGTAAAACAGACCAGTGGTTTTAAAATGGTTTTCCCACAGAGTGCTATTGTCCAGTAGCAAGAGGTGATATTGCTGACAGTGAAAGATTCATCAAGCATTCACAACCCCTTCTTCTTAATCCCCACATTGTTCAGTTTGGCTTCTCTACTATGCTTATACTACTCTTCTAGCTGAAAAGATTGTTAGATGTTTAGTCTGATTAGATTAATGTATACATAATTTATTATATAGCAAAATCACATTGAGCACATAGATACTGGGTTTGATGACTACTGTATTGTATTTCTTTGTCTGGTTCTAGTCAAGCCTCACCAATACCTACTGTGGTACTTTGTGCATTGATTTGTTAATACCCAGGCTGAGCATTATCATAAAACTAACATTACTAAATATGTAGCACATTGCCAGAACACAACCCCACCACCAACAACAACAATAATAATAAAAGACAACAATAGAATATACTGACATTTTTGGCTAATAAAGGACACAAAATGACGTTGTCTTGGTTGAGTGCTCCCTTTAATTCAAATCCTACACTTATCTCAATTTAACACAGAACAATAGAGCTACTGAACGGGCACAAAAGAAACCATTCTTTAGTTTCCCACTCTTTATCTTTCAAATTATTTAGCAATTATTTTAATTTCAATTAAACTCGGTGCACAAAACCTCTTATCTCCTCTAAATGGCATGCTGGAATTAGTCTTATTTCGGTTGGGAAAGTTTGGGGAGCAGTTTGACAGGAGTGCCCAAGGAGTGTCTCTAAAAATGAAACTATGATAACTAAATAAGAGCATGCAACCAGAGGGACTCATTTACATTGTGACTTCTTGTGTATTAACTTGTATATTAACATAGAACCCATTCTTGTGTATTAAGATAGATCCTGTCACTTCATTTATAATACTCCACTTTATTTTCTAGAGTGCCGTGAATACACTTCCCATAATTTGACACCAGTTTTTCACAGTGCGGTTGAGGACGTTTGCACTCTTCTACTTTAATAATGACGGTGGGTAGGTTTCCAGCATGAACTGCTCTTTTAAGGCCACTGCAGCAAAGCATCCCCAGACCATTACATTGCTACAACCATGTTCCACATTTGACTAGGGGCGACCTGTAGTGTAGTGGTTAAGGTACATGACTGGTATACACAAGGTTGGTGGTTCAATCCCCGGTGTAGCCACAATAAGATTTGCACAGCCGTTGGGCCTGTGAGCAAGACCCTTAACCCTGCATTGATCCAGGAGAGGATTGTCTCCTGCTTAATCTAATCAACTGTATGTCGCTCTGGATAAGAGCATCTGCCAAATGCCATTAATGTAACATAAGGACTCATTTGTCCATCAAACATTATCCCAAAAGGCTTGGGGATCACCCTGGTGCTTTTTTGCAATTGTGAGACAAGCATTGATGTTGGTTAGCAGTGGTTTCCACATTGCTACTCTCTCACAAATCTATTCTTTGCCCAGTCTCTTTCTTATGGTAGAGTCATGACCACTGACATTAGCTGAGGCCAGAGAGGCCTGCAGGTCATCAGGGATCTTCTGGGACTTCCTGGATGAGTTGTCACTGTGAAGATTCACCACTGTTCCAAAGATTGAAACCATTCAAGTTGACATATGCAATAATAGAGGAAATGAGAAAGGAGGCAAATACTTTTGCACAGCACTGTATATCCCTTTACATATACAATTACGATGAAATGGTGCTTCAACCCACTACTGTTGACTTACTGAAAGTATGTCTGACACTAATTACCAAATAAAAGTCTCAGAGTAACAGAAGGCTATATTCTACCTGAATCCTGACCAGCAAGCAGTGAAATTACAGTACAAGGGCAAGATTAATGGATCACTAAATAAGTACTGTACCTTCTTCAGACAACTATTGCAGCTGCACTTGCACCTTTGGAAGTAAGGAGGTAGCAATTGATCTCTTATATGTATATGGCACAAGGAATGGGTCTCATTTTTTCTCAGTTTTCTTTTTTGCAAGACTATTATTGTGGTGTTTAACTGCAGTAGCAGTAATATGGTTTGTAGGTATTATCTATAGTTCAAACACTGACACAGGAGACCATTTCTCTTTGGACCTCTTGGAAAGACACATACATAATACATGTATGAATTCTAAATATATTCTGTGGGACCGGATATATATTTAGATATGACTGTCTTTATCATTTCCTTGGATATTATTTGGTTGGTGAGCATTGTTTGGCTATATAGTATATTAAATATAATATTTAGATTTATATCATATTTGGTTGCGTGGTCTTACTTCATGGTTCATTTAAAGCACACTTAAACTCACCAAATGATCTCTGTACCCTGCCAAGCATACTATAGTTCACTATTTTATGGTCTGGAATACTGCTTCAGTCCAAAGGTTCTAAATTTTTAAAAAATGTATAGAACCTTTAAAGCAGGGGAGTGAAAGTCAAGTCCTGGAGGACCATGGTGTTTGCAGGTAGTTGCAGGTGGTTTTCAATCAGATGCCAATTGGGGCCTGGAGAATATGTGTGTGAAGTCTTCAGCCAATGGATCAAATGAATGAGGCCAGTTCAGGCCGATTATTCGTGGTGTGGAAAAGCAACATTTTTTTATGTTGCAGAGAGGAATTGCAGCAGTGCGAACTGCCATGTCTGAGAACAACTGATGCTGTCACTTGCTGTTGCAGTAGATTTATCTTGTCTTATCACAGATGGCAAGTATATTTCACTGGTGCTGAAACACACTGTAAAGGCTTTGGTTCTCCAAGATTTAATTGTGACACCATGGCTTCAAAGTAACACTGCACCATTGAAGACATATTTAAAGGCAAAATATTTAGTCTATTGTTGGCACAATTGCACAAAACAAACTCTGAAAAAATGGCTGTCCATAGATCGTCAAAATTGTATGCATGTTCACCTAAATCAATCAAATATTAATTTATATCGTGCCCTATAAAACATATACTCACAAAGTGGGTTTCATTGTGTGCATCAACTGGACTAGTTGTGGACTAATTATATATTTTGCTGGTTTTTCAGGATATTCTAAAGATCTGACATCCAAATCTATACTCTCATGTCTGGGAGGTTTATGCTCCACTCCAACAGCAAGCTTCCAAAGAAGCATGTCAATGAGGATTGAACTTTCATTCTATTTGCCAAAAAGCTCACTGTGGAGTTCATTACCGAGCGACTTCACAAAAGACTGGTTCAGAGTGTGTAGAGAAGGGCTTCGTAACAAGGTATGTGGACTTTTTGATCAACCAATGGTTTTAATTAATTACTCTAGTACTGATATAACAAACATACTGTAACAATCAGTTAGTGCAGCCTTCCATCAAGGAGTTTGGTGTCGCTTGTATTGAAGATTCCCAGACCATTTTACTCAGATCGTAAGGAAATACTGTAAGTCTATTTCAGGACAAGTCTATAGCTGTACCCTGTTGTTAGATGGAGGTCCTTGTGTCCTGTCACTACATACTGTACCTGGCTGATGCCATCAGGCTTCAAGGTGAATAATATAATTTTACGTGGTTGTTTAGTCATAGACGAAATGGTAACAGATGGAACTTCTTTGACTCTTAGGTTTTAAGAGATAGTTAAAGAGTTGCAAAGCTTTGCATTGGATCTCAGCTTAGAGATTGGCCAAATAGATGATGAGTTTTTACTCCAATTCAGAATGACGGCCTTACGGTAAAGCAGTAATGCAGATTCACGAGAGAACCCAGAAGACAACTGGTCTGCAACTGTCCTTTGTCCTGGGACCATATTACAGAAACTTCCTTACTCTGAAATACTATCTTATCTGTATTATACCATGGTAATTTCAGTTAAGTTCAGCCATTACAGAACAAAATAACTGCCAGGCGTATATTAGGATTCATATAAAAAGTGAGGTACTCCTCCTCTGACTTTGTTGATTTGCATATAGGTAGAAGGATAATTGGGTTGTGGAAATAACATTGTAAGCAAAGTGAAGACAAAAAATAATACCCCATATGTCAGAAGAATGGCTGTTCAATTGAATAATACAGCTGTTCTACTGACACTGCCAGTCCCTTCCCCATAGAGCACATCTCCAATGAGGCGTCAGTGCTTATCCAATATGGCAGGCTGTAAGTTCACATATTTGTCTTGTTCTTTATTTTGCAGTGAAACTCTAATGCACAGTATGATATAGCAATAATATGGTACAGTAATACACCTAAAATATAGGCCACAGCAATCTCTTTTATCAGGTCTTCCTCCATAGTTTTCTATGTGATGATGTGTAAACTAAAATGAATAAGAGTTGTTTTTAATTATAAAGGCACTTATCGACCAGCTCCCTTATCTGGAGTTGATAAAGCAGACACTGTTTAATTCTTCAGGTTGAGAACCATCATTCAGAGACCTGTGATAGTGCCACACTGATTCTTCCTCTAACAAAAGGTGCACAGCCTCCTGAAGATCTCTGGAGAAGATGCATTTCAAAGTGTTTTTCGCAGATACTGGAGTAGCAGTTATGTCAAACAATAGAAAC
Source organism: Conger conger (assembly GCF_963514075.1). NCBI lineage: Eukaryota > Metazoa > Chordata > Actinopteri > Anguilliformes > Congridae > Conger > Conger conger. The sequence goes on from NC_083767.1 coordinate 51,834,881, forward strand.
TATTACTTGGTGTGATTTTCCAGGTTGGCCTTTCCTTTTTATGCTCTTCAGTCTTATTCAAAGAAGATTCATGATATCAGAACGATTTTCTTGTCAGAATTTGCATTGCGTATGCTTGTTGACTCAAGATTTCAATAGATTAGTATGTGTGTGGAAGACAATATCAGACAACTATAAAATGGCCATTTATTGTATGATATGTGGGAAAATATGTGGGAAAAACTGCAAAATTATTGTATGACAGTGAGTTTTTGTTTGGAAAATTTTTTAAGAATTGTGAATAAAGTAGAGGAAATGTTACTGAAAATACAATACCATAATTTATCTGCAGATGCAATTAATAGCTCAGGCTTAATTGATGGAAAGTTGTCTGTGATTGGTTGTCTGTCAAGTTAAAAAAAAAAAGAAAAAAAGAAAATTGACAGGGTTTCAAAACCCAGAAGAAAGTTCTTTTCATTATCACACTGCTAAATATTTAATTCTTCAATTTGATAGAAAACTATGTATCATTCATGAGACACTCTTCATTTCAAAGAGTTCTTGAAATGCATCAATTGCGGTAGAGACTACAAAACCTGTGTGAGAGAAAGACTGTCATGCACAGTGCGCAGACATCATCAGTGATGTCTGTACTGTCAAATCAACATGGGGAAGAAATTATAACATGCCCTGACTGTGTGGATAAATTAGATGATGGATATGTACTTATCATAACACAACTAAAAGCAATGCTTTGCATATTGTATCAGAATCAAGAATGTATTTGTGTCCGTAGTTTCATTTTAAATACATTTTTAGATCATAGTTGTATTGGTTACTTGGCCATTGTGCAAAATATATCAATGTTTGATTTCCATTGGTGTGTGTTTGAATGTCCATCATGTGTTTATGGATGGTTATGTGCTGAGTAACCAATAGCAAAAAATGTTTCATGTTATGATGCTGGCAGCACACAATGCGACCTGCTGAGAGTGTGTTGGTGTGGTCGCAGTCTGCCTGAAATTAACGTCTTATTTACAAAGGCTACAGCTCATCACTCAAACAGCGAATGGGACAGCCAACATTTTGTGTAAGAGACAGATCTTAAACAGCGCAGTTAAAACAGGTGTTTTAGTGCATTGAATATCCTCGCTGCATGTAGCGATATATATGTATCGGCTGCCGTGTAAATGCGTATCCAGTGCAGGACAAAATGTGTACATATTCCAGCTGTGGCGGCTATTTTAATGAAATGCGAGATGTAAGGTTGCAATGAGCTTCACTATTGCGAGATAGAATGGGAACATTGTGTGAATGTCTTTTATTTCTCCCAGAAGCGTAATTATTTGTATGGCAGGGTGTTTGTCACAGAAGATTTTCTCTTTTTGGCAGTCCCTTTAATTCCCCATTTCTTTTTCGCAATTGTTTTGGAGGATACCTAATCAAAACAAACACACTCTCTTTCAGCGATGGACAAAAACGATTAAAAGCAGCATATCATTGCATTTAGCCTACTCATATTTTTTACTGCCGGCAACACTTTTTTTAAACTTCAGTAACTGTCATTACTGTTGAGCATATTATTTTGGTCACTTCCCACAGCTTCATGTGAGATATGGATTCATTTAATAAATATTTTCTGAGACAAACACCTAGCCTTAATTATTGCTTGGCTGCAATCATAAATTAATATTTATTAATATTTATTAAAATCTATTTGATTCTTTCTTGCTCTGGGGTTGAAATGGTGTGATTTTGTCAGAAAGATTATTTAAATGCATCTTTGAAGCCTAGATCTGTGTCTCTGTATTGTGCCTCGGTTTACTCCTACTCTATACAGGCGGATAAATTTTGCGCACAATTAGACCCTGTATACTGTGGTTCTAACCCCGTGCGCCAGTTTGATACATACAAAGCATGTTTCCTGGACACAATGCGTCATATGTGCGCCTGAAAATCAGCGCAAAAGGCTTAGTACATCTGGCCCTTTGTTTGTAAAATCATTCAGTGGAACAGATTGGTTATTCTCCTATGTTTCATTTGCTCTCAGGGCATAGCTCTGGGAGCCCAATGGATGTTGCTCCATAGAGGGCTCAGATGTCCACTCGGGGTATGACGTGGGGAACCATCATTCCATCTGAAAAACTCTTTTTCACAGTTCGCTAATTATCAAGGCTAATTACAAACCTCTTCATGTAGCGCTGTTCCCCCCTGTAAACCAAAGGCCCTTTAATTTGCTATTGCTTCACCTGTCTTCCTCTTCTGGCCCCATTCAGGATGCCCTATTCTTCAGTGTGCCCAGCAATGCGGGCAGAATGGCACTCCAGTCAAAGGGCCAATGAGACTGGAGAGCCTGAGGGGGAAATGTACACTGAAAGAGGGACTGCAACTAGGGGTGAATTACCGGGGAAACCAAACCCCTTATCCCTGTAGTTAGCATTTGAATAGTGATTATTTTATTCCCATGGATGACTGTTTAATAGACATGTTTTTTTGGATTGCTGACTACATTCCTTTACTTGGTAGTGTCCCTCCATTTCATTTTAGTTTCTTTCAGCGAAATACCGAGATTGTAAATGACTCATATGATGGTTTCACTCTGTACTGTTTGCCCAACAGATGTTATACGCATAGTTTGCATGCCATCAGATGAATAAACCTAGGTTTCAGCGCCATTTAGATCTAAGGTCCACATAGCTCCTGAATGTGGGGTCATTCCTCTGCAAAGTGATACCCATGGCAGTCAGCTTTTTTGGGGTAGGAGAGGTGACTCTGGCATCCATATCCCCATTGATAATGGGAATGAGTTCACACCCATTATGTACTGAAGGGCCAGGGCAGCTGGGTGGCTCATCCTGTCTAGGTGCTGTTCTAGAGCATGGGCGAGCCACGGGGTCTAGTTTCAAATAACACGGACTCTTCACTTGGCCCTTATTAGTATAATTGGCCACATTCCTTTGATCGCTTACCTTTGATTGCTGCAGTTAGAGTGCCTACAATGACACCTTGAGGATAAGGTTTGAAATACATGGACATGGTCACATGTTCTGGAAAAAAAAACCATATTGACAGTGTAACCCATCAAGTCAGATGGGAGTTTTCCAGATTCAATATACTGTTAGCTAAATTGTTATCGACCGCTTGTTTGGCCTCGCTCAGGCTGCAATTCATTCCTTCACATCGGGGTGTTAATGATGATCATTAGCCAAAAAACTGACACCAAACATCATACTTTTATAAATATTCTGCTTTAGTTCAAATGCTGGGAATCTGGGTAAACATTCCCAAGCCCCCAAGTAATGTAAGCAGAACAATTCAAGCGAATAAATATCAATGCTGGCGCCGTTTAGGAGTAGTGGTGGGCCGGACATCCAGTGAGGCCAAATGCAGTTCAGGGTGGCTCGGCGCCAGCCCCATCCACTGCCTCACTGCAAGAGCCCTTCAACTCCAGCCCCGTTAAATACGAGTCCACTCAACTAAACATCACTCCTTCATAGCCGCAGGCAATCAGAACAGGGTGCAGTTTTTCTAACATAAGATTAACAACAATAATGAGCCATGATTCACAAAAACGCTGGCGAAATTATATGTTTTGGGAAATGGTTGAGCTGGAGCCTGACCAGGCCACCCTCAATCAGGAATCAAACAATCACAGACCACAAATGCACCGAGGAGAGCTGAACTGTAGAAGAGGGGGGAATGACAGCCATTCAACGGCACATTGAAATGCTTCCTTCATTTCTAAACCAGCACTTTTCAACAAGAATAGCTCTGCATTAATGTGGGCTCCTCGGACAGAGCATTTTCATTCATCAAAACTGACTGCTTGAGACTCTGAATCACTTGAAGTTGGACCGGACTTAATCCCTCCTTTCCTTTTAGTTTCAGTGAGCTCTGCTAGTAACTGCTAGACATTCTGCAAATGGCTATTTGGCTATTTAGCAAATGGCTTTGGTTACACTGGAAAGAAATAATGTGGTTTCAATAAGTTCTGTATGGTTTCGGTTTTGGCTTGCGTAAAAGTTACAATTGTTGAAAATGTAATAAAGCAGTTGTAAAAGATGTTGAAACAGAACATTCAAAAAGTAGATCAGGCAACATGTATAAATAAAACAAAGCATAACCTGAACTGATATCACCCACAGAAAATATCAGATTGCACTGGTGTTTAAAATAAGCATGCTACACAGTGCTCTCATAAAATGCAATAAGTTTTCCTTGCCTTTTTGAATTTCAATGCATTGCTTCAGGAGGAATTTCATGATGAAAGCATAACTGAATAATGTATCATTTAAGAGTGGCTGCAGGTATGAGATAGCACAGCATGCAGGTACTAATTATTGCTGACCCAAAGGTCTGGAGTATCAAAGCTACAAAATGCAACAACAATGTATTTATTTTGTTTTATGCATACAATTATTTTGAGAACATAGTAAATACAGAAGCCAGAGTAAATAATGAAATAAGTTGCTGATGTGCATTGCTATGTAACGTCTTTAGAAAGTACAGTTTATCCCATTGTAGCACTCTTGCCTAGGTTTATCAGTGCTTCTCCATATCTGCCCCATGACTACTCAGCACGCAGGGTGACAGCCTGCCACTGTGCCTCTGTTATTGAGCAGAATGACATATGAAATGAAAGGCCCTCTAAACATTTTAAAGCCTCATTTGTACCAGGCCAATATCCAACAAGCAGTGACATTCACTCATATGGAGGCCTGTTGCAGACCTTTGGGTAAATGAGTTGGGGGATTGAGTGATGACATTTCAAGGAGAGATAGAGGCCATGCAATGAAACAGAATAGTGTCTGAAACATTTAAGTTTATTTCATTGTCACTTTATAATAATAATAATAATAATAATAATATTATTATTATTATGATTAATATGTAGGTCATTATAATTACAAAGTGTGCAAGGAAACATGCGTCAGGCTGATGTCCAAGAAAATGGCTGTAATATTAGCACATAATTATGTAGCATATCATGAAGTATTACTGTACACTGTTGATATAAAAGCTCTCTAAATAGTTTTTTTTTTTTATTACTGTTCACTGATATACATTTGACATTTAAAAGTGCAAAGATAACTTCTGATGCTACTTAATGGTTAGAGTGTGTTCTTCTTACAGTAAATTACTATGAAGGACATTGTTTTCACACAAAATTTTGCATGTGCTTTGAATATTGATAGCAAGTTTCTCATTTTACCTGGAAATATCTCTGCAACAGAACCAGGGACATGTATGGAATTTGGCGAGATGTTTGTGGTAGACTGTGTCTGGCTAATTCTGATTGTAATTGTAATCTCAGGTCTTTCTAATTAAGTTGTATCGCTCTCTATTCCATTGTCTGACAGCTAGGAGTTGTCATGAGAACAATGTTAAGTTAATTAGTTCAGTAATGAATTACAAGGTGTGAAAAGAAAGGGCTGTATTCATGCATGATTTATGGTCATGGTAAAACAACTGCTGAACATACCATAAGTTAATGTTTTTGTTCTGCCATGTAAAAATACAGAAAGAATACAATAAATGTCCAGTAAATTCACAGTAATTGGCAGGTATTCGCTGTAAAGTTAACAATAATCCACTATGAATTTCCAGGATTTTTTCCAGTGCACACATACAACAACCTTCTGTAGAAATCTCTGATATCAGGGGCCATGCTATCTGATTGACAGCGCCCTTCAGTCAATGACAGTTCAAGCTGACAGTCCGGCTGAGACCCTTCATCGGTGGAAACACTTAAAGGAGAAACAGACTGTATTAATTAATACCCCTGGGCGGGTTACTGGATTCCAAAGGCTGATTTTAACAATGCAACGCACTGAAGGATTTCCTTCAAGCAACTCCTGTATCGATTTTATGTAGAATTTGATGGACGGGACTCAACATCAATGGCAAGTTACCATTAGGAGCAATAACTGTGTAGCTTATGCAGCCATTTATTTTTCAAAGTATTTGTATTTTGTGTTTTCCTGTGTAGCAGTTGTCTGCGGTTCCTGTTTTGCAAGTATGGATACACAAGGCACAGAGTAAAATTAGTGGTTATTATAAACACACAGAGAGTACTGGTAGCCCTTGGGACAGTCAACATTATTAGATACTGGCTACAGGATTTCTTTAAAAATGTCAAACAGAATACCAGAGAAGCAAATCTCCTATGAGGAAGGCATATTTGTTTTCTTGAAAAAGGGAACACCCACCCTCCATATATTACACCTGCCCATCTATACATTGACTTTATGATGATGATTATGATTATTATTCTTCTTCTTCTTCTTCTTGTTATTTTATTTTTCTTCTGTGGTTTTTTCAATGTAACTTTCAGGAAGTGCTAGAGACTAGAATAACTAGTGGTGATAATGAATGCTGGCTGGGAGGTCTTCAATCTGCTCCCCATTGGAAGCGCTTTGTGCGGCTCGCTGGCAGAGCACAGCAGGGCAGGTTGGGCTGGGAGGCAGGAGGGTAATCTGATTCTGATTCTCAGAAATCACACAAACTGCAGAGGCCTGGCAAGGAACAGGAAGTCCATACATTTGGAGGGGAGGCGGTTTGCCAGGATAACGCCATTGGAAACCTGGCACAGCGGAATCAGGAACAGAATAAATTAAATCCAAATTCAGACTAAAACTGATCATTGTGCATGCCTGATTACTCTGTGGTCTCTGGCTGTGGAAATGCATGCCAGACGAATGCATCTACAGAGATAGAAATTGCTTGTGCTATGGATATTGAATTAATATGGCTTCATATGAACTCTGATGATCTTTTTAGAGCCTTTTCAGATCCTCAAATGAGAGTCCATTACATAATATATCACAGAGAAGAGGCACAAAGCCATGTCAGAATTTAGCCACTGCCCATGTGATTGAAATAATCTATGCATAACTAGAGTGCAAGGTTCTCTCTTGCCATTGTATCTTTCTAAATAGGTAAAAGGTAGGCTAATACAATCCTCATTGGCACCTGTCTTCTTATGCACCAGTTCTACTCATTATAATATCCCAGAGAAAAATATATTGCTGGTTGCTAACAGCAACAGGCCCACAGTTGCTTCCCAGAATATACATTATCAATTTACATGAAGCTGCTTGGCCAGGATTCTGTACAATCCACGTGCTCCACGATTTGCTGGGCCATGATTTGCATACAACAATATCAGAAATTAATCTGTCACTTGTTTTTCAAATTTAAATAATTAGGCTTATGTGAAAAGATTGTTCATTGTATTCCACCTACATATTTTAATTAATAACATTTAATTAAGATTAAAACAGGTAAAAAATAAACAAACCTTGCTTTCAGGGCCTTGTCTGTCACCTCTTGTATTTGGATGCCAAATTTCAAAGCCCTTCCAAGTCATGATAATGTCAATTTAGAGTTTGAACAACCTCAGAGGACTCAGGCTGAAGCAATTTGTTTCATATGGGATTTGTTTGAATTCTGAATAAAAGCTTGACTTTTTCTACGCAAAGACAGATGCGGCTTTTCATTTTCTGAAAGATGCCAAATGTGGAAACCGCTACCTGACAGCTATGTGAACATGTTGCCTGTCGCAGCCTGAACCGGGTCCCTATGGGAAAAGATAAATGTCAGACTTACACCTGTACAGACTATGGGAAGACTGGCACCATGCATCAAACCTTTCAGCCAAAGCCAATGTCAACCTGCTTTTTATTTACAAGGACGAGTTATGTCTCTATCACAACTTATCACCCTGGGCATATTTCTGCGCAATCCTTCATGGTAGCAGCAAGAACACGAAGAGACATCAGCCATTTATTAATTATCAACAGCTCGGCTTAAAGGAGGACAATGTTTATGTATAGTACTGGCACACAATGTGGAAACAATGCAGTTCTAAACACAATTTGACAATGACTGTAATCCATTATCTTGCAACAATTTTTCTTTTTGCCACAATAGACTTAATATGCAACAAATGTAATTTAAACATAAAACAAAAATGGAGAAATAATTCACATTTCTGTCCAACAAGTAACAATAATTCCACCTTCCTATACAGTATATATTTCAGACCTACATAATTGTGCAGTTTAATTAATCTTACTGTTGGAAATGTTATAATCAGCTTGGATGTGTATTTCTATATTCAGTATTTTTTTGCATGAAGGGCATTTTTCTTTGGCTTGTATATTACATATGGAATCACTAATGGTCACATAATAAAATTACCACCTGTGCTCAAGAAGGTAGCTCTCAAGAAGAAAACTGGAGATTTTTAAAGCAGCAGGAGAATTGGAGAATAGATTTTTACAGATGAAAATGGCAGAGAGAAAAAAGGGCACAGATAAAAGTTTCAAGAGCACTAAAAAGCACAGCATTTCCATAATTTATACCGATACTGTATGTTTGTATGTACAGGTATGCATGTATGTATGTCTGTATGCATATACATACAGTATGTACAGGATTCAGATTTTATATGACCAGATTCCCTCTATGGAAAATGTTCCTCCACTTAGAGGGAAGTAGTAGTAGGGGCCCAACAGTAGGGGCAGCAGAGTGTATTTTTTCTTCATAAGGAGTGCCATTATTCCATTATTCTGTGTTGATGTCTGTAGGCTAATTGTGTGTCATCGGTGACTTTCTTGGGATTGTGTAGTGTTTCCAACCATACCTTAAAATAGAATTATCCCTTAATGAAGAGGAAAATCAGGAATATTTTCCTTACAAAAATGTACCATGGTAGTAATACAAAAATATTATAGCTTTTTGGTCATGATCAGTACTCCGCTGGTGGATTTTGGGAGATGAAAGAAGTGGTGCGGAACAGTTTGTGCTTGACTGAGCTCTCCTGACTCAATCGTGTTTCAGTGTCCAGATTGTAAATCATACAGTATGTCTGGGTATTGAAATGTGGTTATGAAAAAAAATACAAATATGTGTGTAGACAGGAATATCTGCAGATCTGCTTTATTCTACCGTGGCTTGGGTGAAGCAAGAATTGCTGCTGCAAGTGATCCAACACATCTTTGCCTGGTCATTGAAGAAACATGCTAACATAAACGTGTTTCCACACAATTGGCATTGGAATAGCTGGTATCATATGTAAGTGGATTTATGAAATAAAGTGGTGGCTTGATAATTGAAGAGAAACCCTGCTGCTTTAATTTTCGAACAGCATATTGCAGAGTAAATATTTTCAGGTTCTTATTAAACACTGTAGGCCCCATGCTCTCTGTCCTCATCTGGGCTGGCTTAATTGTGGTGCACAGGGCTTCTCTGTGCCTTAAAGGGAATATCTGTCATACACAGCAAAGCATTTCATTACACTTTCATTACGTGCCCACAGCTTAGTTTACTGCTGCAGAGTCACAGAATTACCCCCAGTTGCATCTTTTGTTTATTACTTGCTATAAGATTTAAGAGTAAACCTTCTGCTTCAACCCTTTCCTGATAGGCCATGCTCAGAACAAATGTATTTGTTTGATTAGCAGTAACAGAGGCATGCAGCACTGCAATAACTTACTACATACAGTAGTTTGTACAGTAATATGTGCTGATATGAATCAAACATACAAAAATGCATTAAAATAGTACATCTAATTTAGCGAGAAATATATTACAACATAAATATATATATATATATATATATATATATATATATATATATATATATATATATACTGTAATACAGTACTTGTAGCAGAATCCTGTGGACGTACAGTAGACGCAGTAAAGGTCTATGTAGATAATCGCACTGTATTAAACAACTAACACTTGTAACTGTACTCCTTCACTGTGGAATCGAAACACAATAAAAAAGAACAAACATGTAGTGGCTGACTCGGCTGCCAGTAATTTATAATGATTAACACAGAACTGTTTTAATAGCCAAGTCCAAATTACCATGGAGAGCTGTTGGTATTGAATGTTTTCTCCATGACAACAACAGACCTTTCCTTTTTCAGAATTGGCCTCTGCAGGTCAGTTCTCTTGTATAGTCATAGCATTTGTCATGAAGTCCAGCAATGTGTATGGTTGAGAATAACTCATTTCACATTTCAGTAGTTTTATGGAATTTTCTTTTCTGAAGCAGGGGTGTGACAGTATACTGTCTCTGGTATCCAAAAGCCCATTTCACCTGAATACAGCTCCCAGATAGCAAATATAAAGCCAATTTCTGCTATAAGTAAAGGTTAAGTATTTGTTCTTATTGGCTATCACCAAACTTAGGCAGTTAATATCAATAGTATCTCCTCAAAACAAGGGGGAGGGGAGGGTTATCGGACCTGCTAGTGGGACATAATTAGTAGAGTGGAGCGTGTGGCATGAATTCTTTGTTTGATAATAGCTGAGGGAGATGATTAGAGGTTATACCTATACATACTGTATTGGGTTATCAATGACTTAAAGCATTATAAAGTTCTATAGCAAAAATTATATAATATGAAAAGGCCTGGTGGTATGGCTTGGATATCAAACATTCTCTCTCTGTGTGGGAACACCTTTGAAAATATATGTTGGTTGTTAAAATTATCTATTACACCAGTATACTGAAATGTGTGACTGTGTGAAAGGATTCATTATTTTTTATGTGTAAATGTGTGTAAAGTTCTTTTTGGCATCTGTTACATAAGAGTTGGCAGAGTTGCAATTTTATTTAATAGACCTTTTTTTCTTTGCTGATTACTCTCCTTGCAAGTAATGAAATGTAGTGTAGCAAATAGGACAGTGAGGGCCAATAAAACTAGGGCACTCTTTAATTGGACCCATTCGTCACAGTATTTTAAAGACTAAGCCACACTCTGACCTCGACTTACCTGTGATTACATTGTTTATTTTGCTGACCAGGATTTCTGCTGGCAGCACGGATGGTGCAGTGGGTAGCACTGGGAGGTCCTGGGTTCGAATCCCCGTCGGCCGGGGCCTCTCTGTGCGGAGTTTGTATGTTCTCCCCGTGTCTGCGTGGGTTTCCTCCGGGTACTTCGGTTTCCTCCCACAGTCCAAAGACATGCACGTTAGACTGATTGGAGAGTCTAAATTGCCCGTAGGTATGAGTGTGTGAGTGAATGGTGTGTGTGCCCTGTGACGGACTGGCGACCTGTCCAGGGTGTATTCCTGCCTTTCGCCCAATGTATGCTGGGATAGGCTCCAGCCCCCCTGTGATCCTGTTCAGGATAAGCGGGTTCAGATAATGGATGGATGGATGGATGGATTTCTGCTTGCATTTTACATTTTAACACCTATTTACATGGCTGGACAGTTACTGATGGCACAGCGGTTAAGTCTCCAGATTGAGCAGTGCCCCACCTGGCATACAAGCCATGGTGTATTAGGATAGTGTGTAGACCTTCCTATACATTATTATTCATACAAGGCTTAGTTAGCTGAAGGATGAAGAACAACTGAGTATATGATGTGACACATTGCTACACATCATTCATTGTGGAAACTAGAGCCATTATACTAATCATTTAAACCACAACATAGGGAAGTGAAACTGATTGCAGTATGTAAAACAATTGACTACCCAGAAACCCTGGATATTCATGTAAGCAGTGTTATCTCAAATAAGCAGGTTCTGATTTTTAGGAGGTTTTGGTGTGTGATTAGGGACCCATGGCTTTTGAAATGTGTACTAACTAGTCAATAGTCTAAATCTTTCTTGACTGTGGATCAAATGGTAAATGTTGTCACATTTCATCTCACTCCATGAAGTGCCTGATGGCTCACTGCAATATAGTGTAGAGACAGCTGGGGCTTGCCACCCACAGATAAGCAGATGCATATAACATAATGGCCCAAAGGGATGCAATAAAATCTAATCTAACCAAAATGCGCAATGACAGGGAGGGTCACAGACATTTACGTTTTTGCTTGTTAAATGCCACTGCCTTGATTGCTTTTTTATTTGTGTAAGTACTTCTGTGATATGTCAGTTAAAAAGTTTTTGTTAACCCCTTAAGTTTTTTTTTGCATTCATTCATTTTTCAGGGTGCAATTTTCAATCACTATGACAACAGTTTGAAAGCATTAAAACTCACGGTTCTATCCGTGTAACCTATATTAAGCCATTGCTTTAGCAACAACAGTTCCTAATTTTGTAACATGTGGGTGGTAAAACAAGGAAATCCACATACTACAAGAAATAAAGTAATGTCAGTGTCCTTTTCACAACAAGTGTCCAGCAGACCAAATGCATAATAGTTTCTAATTCTAAAAATGCGCTAACTCAGAGAAACGTTGATAGAATATCCATTGTTTACTTAGAATCTCTCCGGAACAATTATCATTGTTGTCTATTCCGGCAGTGTATACTTCTACAACAGTACTTGAAAATAGAAATGCTATTATCAACATTTTTTATAGTCTCTCTTGAACACAATGAGCTCAAGTACAACTGTCTGTTCAGTATTTGTAATATAGTTGCAGAGAAAATGCGTTACCCCCATCTGTGTGTAAGAAAATTAAGTACACTGAAAGAACACTGAAAATATTTCTGATAGAAAAAAAAGCTTCTACTTTCACTGTGTTTGAGCTTCTAACTTTGGTTTAGTAATATTTGGAGGAATTCTGACTCTTGGGTTACCTTTCAGAAGAGACCAGGATTATGCCTGTAGTCAAAAGGGTCCAAGGATAGTAACCATTTTATTTTGGGTATACCATTTTCAAGCTTGTGTCAAGAATAGGGGCGATACTTAAGGAGTTAATTCAGTTTCTTGCAGCTGGCTGTTTTTGGAAAGGAGAGTTTCAGTGAGCAGTGAGTGATGGCGGAGCATGAGTTATGGGAGTGTGGGATGTACGGCTTTTGTCTCATACATGGTGTGTGAAGCAAGATATTTCACGACTCACTGGGGGGTAGCAATAGTTACTCTAATGCAGACCCCAATACACATGCAGTTCAGTAGGATTTTCCTTTGTTTTGTGTCAAACCAAGCTCTTTTGATGAGCAAAGAATGAACTGCTTTCAGCAATATGGCATGAATCTGGCCATTAATTAATTTAGATGCTTAGCCTTCTGTATCCATTCTTTGGCTTTATGAGGAGTTGGATTGCAAGAGGTACATAAATTACAGCAGTAGAATATTGCTGGAATATTAAATTGAAAGTGTATAAAGTTGGTTATATTTTTATGAGAGAATCACTTAAGATATTCTATAAAAAGTAGATGGTGGATTCTATTCTTAAAATGGGTAAAATGTGGATGTAGCAGCACTTTTCCCAAAGTAAGGAGTAACTATATGTTTTGAATACTCTCTTTTTAAAAAGGTTTTTCTCAGAGAAGAAAATAGTCCTGAGAAACCAACGTAGTGTGAAATCTTAATTTCAAATATGGATTATGTCTTGTGAAATACGATTATTTTCTGAAATATAATGTCTTAGGCTTGGACTGGAATTACTGTATGCTTATTTCCATGCTGCATTTTTTCTGCAATGGTCTTTTGCCATCTGTTCATAATAAAAAACTGACAGGGGATAGGCAGAATTGCAGAAATTGAGATGCTGTTCAGATATAGCCTTTACAGCCACAAAATATAAGATATGCTATCGAACAAACCATCATTTAAAGTATTGTGGCATATGTAAAGCGTTGGAGGATCAATTCATCTGAAGATTTGTATGTTTTCAGTTGGGAAGAAAATGAGAGCAATTGTTTCGGCCAGTTAAATTTGCTATTCCTCCTGCAATTTTAAGTGGTGTTTTGGCCTCCTTTCAACTGAAATAATACAAATGCACACATTTAATTAAATCGTCCCCTCTGTTTATTATGACGGATCAATTTTCATCTCTGCAGCCCAGCATACAAAAAAAAATCCTTTCCAAATGTGAAAATTAAAATCATATCTCATCACGTTGCCATAGAAACAAAGAATAACCTCAGTGTAAGTTATTCAGAAGGGATGGACTTTTTTTGTTTTTGAAGTATGAAACATGATTCTGAGCCTTACGCTGATGAGAAAAACCCTCTAGAGACCAAATACGTCTAGCCACTGACTCGTGGGATTGAAAGGCGATTGCAGAGATGGGCTGAGTAACAGCTCAGCAAAAGTCAGCAAGCAGTTCAACTCAGCTTACTCTCAGATCTGTGCAAATGTCACTGGGAAAAAAGGGCTTTTCAACCCCGTGGACAGAAATAGTCCTTCTTTGCTTTGCTTTTCAGTTCAGCCATAAAGCGTTGTGTCCATCAAACACACAGTAAGATCTTTGTGGGGTTATTCAATCCATAATAACAAGAGAATTCAGTCTGACTGGTAGTAGTGGTAGCTGAGAATCTGGGATGTGATAAGAAGAGTCCTAGCCCATTTCCCTGGTGGAGAGATGCGGTTGTACCATTAGGCAAAATCCTTAAATTATACTCCAAACTGTACCCAACTGTGTTACTCAGCAGTGTGAAATGTACTATACCTTAGATGTGAATACATGATTGCTTGAGAACAGTGCAGAAATGAAAGTGGATGAACACTTTAAACCCCTTCCAAACAGAGAGAACTGGCAAGAAGATATATTGATTTTGTTGCTGAACAAATGCTCAATTAACGTGAGACCCCTAACAATTATTGTAAATAAAATGTAAAAAAGTGAAATTGGCAATACAATTTTACTTTAATTTAGTTAATCTCAGTCTAAAGAAAATATAGTGTGTCTATTAATCACTGGAGCATAAAAAAATAGCAGAAGCATCTGTATCTATATTTTTGGTGAGAAGAATATCTTCCACATCCACTGTGTTTGAGCTTCTGTAACAGTGTTTCAGTAATTCAATATATTGGAGAACAAAAAAACCCCGCCAAGGGTTATCTTTTAGAAGAGACCAGGATTACTCATTTTAACAGGATTAGTCATTTTCAAGCTTGTGTTAAGAACAGGGGGCGACATTCAAGGGGTTAAGAATGTTCTTCAAATTATAGTGCCCAACACAAGATCAGAATATCAAACTGTTCAAGCTGTTCAAACTGTTCATTTGAAGGAGCTGTGGCCTCTCATGGCTGCCTTTTTCTCACATGTACTGAAGCGCTAACACATATAAAATCCCTGGCCATGGTAGATGGCAAAAAACCATCAAAACAAATGAGACAGGGGGTTTGTGACCTTCACTGGTCAGGTAATGGTTGCAAACAGGCGAACATAAAAAATACTTTCCACTGCTAAGTCAATAATTAAGAAGTTTCAATTTGCCTGGTAGAGGATGTTTTTGCATCTTGCCCCCACACACAGTGAGGCAGATGGTTTGGGAGAAAAAAAAAAAAAACATTTTTAAAAATCAAGCCAAGAATTTGGTTGTCTCTGCCAAGAGGCTCAAACTTGGCTGCTTACGGATCCTTCAGAAAGACAATTTTTCTAAGCATACCAAGAAATGCCTAACTAACCCGTGGTCTGACTAGAAACTGATTTGCAGTTTAAGTCTAAGAAGAATCTTTAAAGAAGCAATCTTCTTTCTACGATCCATGTTGTTAAAAGTGCTTAATCACCGGGGTTTGAAAACTGTGAAGGAACATGTCTCATTTAGCCTTGCATAGTTACAGCTGAGGATCAGCAGAATATTTTCTCATTATCATGCGTAATGGATTTACAGCTGAATGATAGACAGGTATTTCAAGATTACTGATCTGCGCTCATCTCATTTTTGACCAAAATTGAATCTGGCACAACTTTATAAGCATTCTGTAAAATTGAGAACTGTGCGATGATACCGGCTTTGCCACGTCAAGTCACATATGTATACATATCAATCTCATGAAACGCAACAGAACATGTTCCCCTTGCAGGGGTGGGGGGCATGTCTATATCATGTATAAGTGCATGTATCATCTATTTCTGTATTTTGTTATATCTTCATAAAGTGTGTGAATAATTTTTGAGGATACTATATTTTTTACCTCTTATCTCAGCAGTTTGTTAACTGCATTCCTCATTGCTACATTCTGAAATGTGTGCCCAGGGCCTGCATAGACAAAACAAAGGTGTATGTTATTTGTAAATGATATACTAATAAAACATCTTCCAATGCACCTACACTTTGTTGCATTTTATGTTTTTCACACCTCTAGGCAAACAGAGGGAGTTCATTAAGCGAATGTGCCCTGTGATGGTGCGCCGGCTTGTCAACATCACACCCTGCTGCCATTCTGAATGCTCTCCCCTCAGCTGGGTATGCACGCTGCAGGCTGCCGTCCATTCCCCAGACATACAGCTCCATCACACCATTGTGAAAATTGTCAGAACACAGTAGTGTGCATAGAAATGGTAACATTGCACATTTTGCTGCTGTCGGTTTCATCAATGCAATGAAACATTTATATTGCAGGCATTTTATACAACTCTCTCAATTTCTCAGAGAAAAAAAGTAGCTTTACTTCCCATAAAGATAGGTGTCAATATGATTGGCAGCCCTGTTCTCAATATGTTCTGAACCTCCCCCGCAAGGATAACACCACAGCATCTTTTTCTGTAGTATTTTATGAGACTGTGGGTGGTGGAGATCTTTCAGCATTTCTGGTCACATCAGCCGGGGCCTACAGCAAATGTCAATAAGGAAGGAATACATGCTTACTGTTGTGTAGTACAAATGAACAAAGTTAAGCCACTGTCCATAGCCTACTATTCTGTATCGCTGTAACTAGTTAGCTTACTTTAATGGCTATTTGTAATTTCTGCTTTGTTCTACTTGGAATATGGGTTGGCATTGGAGCCATCATGAGACGGGTGCGTGGGGGTTGGACCCAAAATGCACGACTCAGAAACAATAGTAATATAAAGACCCCTCAGGGCTTTATTCGGGACGAATCCCAGGAGAGTAGTCAACACAAGCAAAGTCCATACACGTAGATCCAGCCAAACAAAAGGTAAACAAACAAAAAGCACGGTGCCGAGGGAAGAGGCAAACTCGTAGTCGGTAGACGTGCAGGGAGGTCCGGTAGCAGGAGAGCTGTCAGCGGGGCAGATGAACAGATGGACGGCAGGCAGAGGCGTAGTCGTGGGCGAAGCGGGAGTCGAAACCATGAAACAATCAGCGAAGCAAAAGTACAAAAACGGTAGGCGAGGACGTAGTCAAAAAACAAACGAAGGTCACAAAACAGAAATCAATAATCAATGGTCAATGGTCGGTAAACAGGCTTGGATCGTAACGTGTAATCAATGGTAGTAAATGCTCAAGAGTTGCGTGGTAAACAGAGGCAGACAATTTCGCAGTGAACAGTAGCGCGACTGGGCTATAAATGCAGGTGTAGGCAGGTGTAGACAATTAGTTAGAGCGTAGCAAGGAAATGGAAAACAGGTGCGATGGATGACAAGTTTAACAAGGAGATTAGTAATCGTTAGTAATAAACCTATCCTGCCCTAGCATTAGTAAATTAGTAAATGACATGCACGAGAAACGTAAGGTAACATGAACACATGATTAGTTTGTTAGTTTCTACCCAATCCTGATCTAGCGTTAGTAGTTTTAGTAAATAGACAAATGGAAACAATTAGGGAGTGAATGACAGAAAGAGAGAGAGAGAGAGAGAGAGAGAGAGAGAAAAGGCGGAACGCAAGGTTTGCGGAAAAACATGTAAAAAGTGTATGCATAACAACGACCAGTTAACGTAACAATAAACATGCATCAAAACATAACACAAAGCGAAACTAAGAACGATAACCACTCAACATAACCAGGTATATAATCGTACGAAAACATAACTAGACATGACAAGAAAATAAATCGTAACGAGACATAACTAAACATGACAAGAAAATAAATCGTAACGAAACATAACTAAACAACATGACGAACCTAGACTAACATAATACATGATAAGACAATACAAGACTAATACAAAATGAATAAACATAAAACATGGCGAGACAGACCTGAAACGTGACACATCAATGGAAGAGTCTGTATCATTTTTCCATATTTCTACATGTGTTGCAAACTAGTTAACTGAACACTAGTGCTAGAGTCTGTTTAGTGGGCTCTCTATCAAGAGAGACCTGTCATTGAATATTCCTATTTATTCTAGAAAAAACACACCACTTGAGTCTTCCAACTCTCCTGTTCAAAACAATCAATCCTAGGGGAATAAGCTCCACCAACTGGGGGTTATTCAAGGGCTGAGAGCCCTGTACCTATGGATAAATATTGGTAAACATCTCCAAATTTATGACAAGATTAATTTCAGCAAAGCACAGAATTTCCTCTGTTTTATTCTGACAGCGCCTACACATAGGATCAATAGCAGGGTGCACTTTGAAATGGAAAACAGCATCAGAAAGCCCCCTCAGTAGAATTCACAAGTGGCACCTCTTCCTTCAGTGAGAACTGATATATCCAGGGTTTGAGACAAATAGATCTGAAGGTAAGAGGTATGATCTGTGATGAGAGAAAATGCAACATCAATGCACCTGGGATCTTGGGAGCTGCAATGTCTCCATGTGTCTCTCTTTAAAAAGGAAACCTTTTTTTCTCTGGGTTATGGGCCCCTTCAACCTTTGTCACAGAAATATTGGAAAGATTCCCTAAGAAGACTTTCTGAAGGCATTTAGTGAAAACATTTTTTAGCTTGAAATCCAAACACAAATATGACTAACGAAAGTAGTATTTTTAGCTGAGTTAGAACTCAACTCCATCACAACTTAGTTCAACAAAAAGTTCTTAAACCAGGTAAACTATAGTAAGGGCACATTCTATGGTATTCAGCAAGAAAACCCAATCAAAAGAATCTAAATCAGGAAATATTTAAACAATCATTACAACAACAACAACCACAACAACATTTTCATCACAAGTTAATGTTTTGCTATTGTACATAAAAAGTTGGAACATTTGAACATTTAAATAAGTATTAATCAGACAAGAACAGAGAGGGGAAAAAAACCCCATTATTATTATTATTAATTATTAAAGATTATGGCCCCACACTTCTGTTTTCATAGCTTTCCTAAAGAAATAACATGCTTGTGTATACCTTGAGCATGATTTGTGGAAACTCTTTTGATTTGTCAGTCTGGATTTTGTATTCTGCTTAAAGACAGACTGTATCTCTCCATACCTCAAAAGGTGAATCATAGGGGAAGTCTGAGTGAGAGGCACAAACCATAATACCTATATCTTTTCTTTGTGTGGTGTAGAATATGCTCCAGGGCACATATGCATCTCCATGCCATCCTTTTTAGAGCAGCATTTCTTTGCATTCAGTCAAGTCAAGAATCTTTTTTATAAATATAATGCATAGATTCCATGCTGGTTTTAATTGTTTTAATAACTTGCCCCACTACCCTCCACTGAAGGGCTGCTGG
The DNA here is from genome assembly GCF_963514075.1 of Conger conger. NCBI lineage: Eukaryota > Metazoa > Chordata > Actinopteri > Anguilliformes > Congridae > Conger > Conger conger. The sequence goes on from NC_083767.1 coordinate 51,854,111, forward strand.
CATTCAGCTTATTGAATGACACCAATTACACATGGCGTTGGAAACAATAGGCAATTCTATGGTAGGAGATGGTAAATTTATGGTATTACTTTAAGCAATCACATGTAAATTACCAATTTTATGCATCTACTTTATATTGAAGTATCACACAGCTACCGTTTCAACATGCCAGGTTGATTGAATTCTTTGTATTCTCGAACCATTTGAGCTCTGTATTGTTTTGGCTGGGTTCAGCAAACCCTTACAGTGCCATGCAGTCGATCGTTCTTCTCAAATCGAAACTTAAAAACACGAGTACTGGCTTAGACACGGGGCTGTGGGGGCGACGGCTCTGTGCTCTGCTGATATCCACAGTGTGTGAGCACAACAGGACGGGCCTCTGCACCTCATTGACCCCGACATGAAACAGCAAGCCGCGGTCGAGCTCGTCAGCAGCCCGGCCGCCTCTCTGCTTCTGCGAGCGCAGTGTTTGCTTTGCGTGTGCCTGTAGCAAACCTAGCAACCGCTGGAGTGCTCCGGACCAGCACATCCCGTGCTCCTCTGTGTCCGTTCCTCTGTTTGACGTAAGGTCCATTGTTGACTAAGAATTAATTTCACTATCGGTGGTCCGCCAAGCTAACACATTTTGGTTCTCAGAAGATTTCAAGAATGTTTAGTTAGGGTAAATATACCCAGCATGTCCAGTTTCCTGGATATCACTTTTAAGTAATAGGTGTAGTGGGATCCAGAATTAGTGGCACCCTTATGGATAAATGGACCCATGAATAAAAAAAGCCTGCATATAATAATTTATATTTTATGTTCAAACATACGGGACAACTATATTCTTTTATGTCAATACATTTACTGTCATGTATCAAAGCTTTTTATTCAGTAATCTAAAGGAACTATATTGTGTCATTCCATCACTTCCTGTTTCACTATAGTATAAAAATGATGTAAAGGCATGTAATGAGGTAACAAGTATGGGTGGTGGTTGACTTTGCCAGGGGTGTTTGCACAAAGTTTTAAACCAGAGGTGCTAATAATTATGGAACCTGTTTGGGGAAATACATTTGTTTTTACATTTGTTATTTACATGAGTAAAATACATTAATATGAGTAAAAATAAATCAGCCTACATATGTAGAGGGGTAAAGGGAAGCAGTGACTGGTAACCAAGACCAAGAAGTGCAACTTTCATTGGAGTTGTGTAGTTCATTCTGTGTCTTCCCAGGAAAACATTTCTGATTTAGACCTGCTGTTCTGCCTCACTGTATGAACAAGCAGGGTTGTAGCTGGCATATAACTCTTGTTTCTCTCCCTGGTGTGAATCTGTCCATTTTTCTCTAATGTATAAGCTCTTCCTAAGGTGGGGTGTTTTGAATATGAATGGGATATATATTCTGCTGTGTTGTTACAATATTTAATCTAAATAATAAAAAGATGGGAGTTATAAACTGTCCCCGAGGTCCTGTGTGTTCAGTTCCGTTTCGCTAAAGAATCACATAATGTTTTTCCTCTAAAGGAATCCACCTGCAGGCAACTAATTAGGGTATTAATTGTCATAGGTTCCAATGAACCAAAACTAGAAATGACATTTGAATGAAATCTTAGAGAATTGGTGTGATTAGCAGTCATATATAAAACCACATAACACCCTAACTTTATCCTTTTTCACAAGCAATGACTTTCAGTAAGCCTAAAACTTTTATCTTTAAATTTAGGAACAATTTATAATCGATGTGCCTCAATCCCGGATAAGCTTCCATAATCTGTTTAACCCACAGGGTGTGTTTTTATGAATATTGTCTATATTGTTAATAAATGCTTGGCCCTTCTGCTTTGTGTGTTGCATTTTGTAACTATATGTACAGTGTGAAGAAGAAGAAGAAGAAAAAGAAGAAGAAGTTATCCTGCAGATAAAGCCTTCACTCATATCTTATATTCCACATTTTCACTCACGTACAAGTAAAATAGCTATATACGACAAAGATGTATTTGTTTTGAGTAGACAATCCCAATAGAGTACACTGAAAAAGGAAGATGGCACCTGTATACTGTCTTCACTGTCTGTGATCATTTCCAAAAGCTGTCAGCTAATACAAAGCTGGATACTGTTTATGTCAGAACTTATTTATTTATTTATTATTTGTTTTATTTTCCCTATGGAGCCATGCCTGTGTTCGGTGCTGAAGCAGAGAGATTGCTTTCTCTGGTGTGTGGCTTGTTGAGGCTTACAGGCAAGTGTGAGCTGCTTCGCTGAAATGCGATTCTGGCCCTGATTGGACGGCCTTTCAGAAATGTTTGCTTATCTGGTTTATTTCTAATACCCACTGGCACAATACAGCCCTAAAGAATGAGCTCCTTTTTTAAACGACACCATCTTGTCCAAATCCATAAAAGAATCTCAAATTAATCTTAGATGACATGTGCACGCACACACACAAAAAAAGACTTCTTTCTTTTAAGGATGAGCAAATGTGACTTTTAAAGTTTGTGCATTTTTACCTTTATAAGAGAAGACACAATTAATCTCTATCCAGTGTTTAAAATACTTATCCCTCCTTTCTAGCTGCTAATAACTTATTGCGCTAATAATGAAATCTGGTGTGCTAAACATAACATAAATAGGGTGGCTGGTCATTGGGTTTATCAATCCAACCACGTGGGCGTGTTTAGACTTCCAGCAAGAAATTTCAAATAGAATTTTACATTATTCCCTTCAGGCTTTTATGACCAAATTGCTCTCTTAGCAGCTTCAAAGCCCACGGATACCTGCTCACCTGATAGCACTGCTTATAGCAAATGCGGCTATTCCAAACATATTGCTTGTTCTAGTCAACATATTGATTGTGACTTAGAACTGTGTTCCTTCTCAAGGTCCCCCTTAAGGTATTCTTTCAGTGAATGCTGTGAGCAGGTTTTCCACAAAATAACTTCTATGTTGCACACAGAGTATTGCAGTAATATGTACTGTATATAAAATACTCCAATACTTCAATGCGTACACAAACATATAGTACACAATAGTAAATAATTGTCTTTCAACACTCTCAGAAATAAAGTGACAGCGGAGGTGATTTTTGTTCTTCAAGGATCAAATTTCCGAAAGGTACCCTGAAAGTACAATAATGCCCTCTTTGGGTACAAATGAGTACGTTTTCCAAGCAAAAAAGGTCCAAATTAGTTTTAAATTGCTGGTTAGGGGTAGATTTTATGCACCTATAGGGTACTGCCCCCGTTACAAGCATTTACCTATTTCTGAACTTTTCATACCTTTATTTCTGTGTGTGAAGGTAATAGGAAGGGGAAATATAAGATTAACATTGTAAACAAAGAAAGTAATGGATCTCACAAAAGTCATTGATCTGAATTTGATATTGTAGCAATGGTTCTGCTCTAATTTAACTTGTTTTGATAACATCCTTTGATAATTACATTACATTAGTAGAACATTTTCCTTCCTGATCATTAATATCAGCCTAACAGCTAACTTTTGACAAGCAAGATTATTCAAGATTATTGCGTCTTTGAAAGTGTTATCAAGGAATACAAATGTGAACACAAAAGCATGAAAAGAAAACTATTTTATTGTCAAAGAAGTACAGGGTTTCCCTTGAGCCTGAGGAGATAACATTCATCAGACTGAAGATCAGCTCCACTGTAATGCTTGGTAAGTACACAATTCTGGATCTCAGGAGAGTAGGCATGTCCCTGAAGGAGACAGGCAGCTCAAGGTGAGAGTCTGTCAGGTTGTTTGTCAGAAGGTGACTTCAGCACCAAGGTCAACAACAGTCAACTTTCCTCCCGTGTGGATTTTCCAAGAACTGCAAGTGCCCTTTAGACACAGCTGATATGGCACACAAAGAGTGAGAGGCCATTTGCGGCACTGCTAAAGGTCTTAGAAGGACATAGATGCCAGAGAATTTGTCAAGTAGAAATGGAGGGCCCAGACATGTATGGGAATCCATAACCTGAGGGTTCAGCTGTCAAGATGAATCTAATTATCTGCCAGCGACCACGGCATAGAAATGGGTCCAATGACAGACATGGTGCAAAGACTCCAGTCAAATGAAGAATTTAAACATTAACCAATCATTAATCTGACTGCTTATTTAAGTAAAATATTTATTAAGCCAAAAGAGGAAATTCATATTTCACATGTACTGTAAGAGCTTCCAAAATTCCCAAAAGAGTATATAATGAGAAAAGGTTTCAACAGAAATAATGGCAGGGCAAAGAGAGTGACATTGCAATAAAGTCTAGCTTGATAAAGAAGTTGGTCAGACAATGCACTGTTGTTTAAGTAGAGATGCCATGCCATTGTTAGTTTTCACCCTGCACAAGAAGCTGGGAATTTATTTTCTGCTTCCTTTGCAATACAGATAGCCCTATTAAAGATGTCCAGTAGACCTGTGCATGTGACTGTAGTCAGGACCTCTGTTCAATATAAGCAATACATGCTTTATCTCAAGTTTGGGAAAAGTATTTAAACTGTTTACTCCTTTCTTATTATTCTTTTTCTCGGAATATGCATATTGACACTTGTTCTCTCTATGAAGGGGGAAGAGAAAGAAACCATTGGATGTATCACACAATTTGTTCTGTACCAGTAAACTCTTAGGTCCATGTAAATTCAGTTTTCTCAGAAATATAATTCACATGGTCATATTTATGATTAGTTTCAAAATGTGATGGGCTTTTGCCTGGTGGAACATTTGCTGTGAAATTATGAACCCTTCTTAGGCTTGCATTCTGACAACACTTATTATTGCATAGGGCAAGTCATAACATAACACTAAAAATAACATGAATAAAACCATGACATGTTCCAAAAAGAGATCCGAGGCACTCCAACTATTTTGGAATTGTGGCTTCACGCAAGTAGGAGAACTTTATATTATATTGAAAATATTATATTGATGTGAAGCCCATTCTGAAGAGCACCTGTAGAGTATTACAGCCACAGAAATTGCAATAAGTAGCATTCCACACCCATCTATTATTCTCTACTAAAAATAGCATATAGAGAGGCTATAATTGTTTCAGAGATGGTGTGCTACTTTTGGATTGGATTTAAAGAGCTGTGTATGGGAGCCATAGACAGAATCAAAGTCTGTCTGGAAGAGACTTTGTACCTCACAGGGATAAATTAGTTCCAGAGGATGCTTTCACATTCAGATTTAAATGTTCTATACATTGTACCTGGATTCAGACTGAATTTGCATTGATTTTTCTTCATATACTGTATATACAAAACTGCTTTGAAATAAAAGCATTGCCTTCTTTTGTAAGTCACATAAATATAAGGATGCATGTTGATTGAACCCAGGCTACTATTTTTAAAATCAGAACACATTATGATTCATTCTGGGCTGAAAGAGTGCTTACTCATGAGAAGGGCATAGCAGCATGGGACTGTCTGGAGAAGCATGATTCAGCTCCTACTGTCCCACTCTACCAGTACAGCGAACACTGAAGAGGCTTCACCAAGGCCATTACCGCTCAGGATCGCTGACCACAGAGAGGCCCAAAGCAGCCTGGCGTCTGCACGCCCCATGTGAAATCAGAGGAGATTTCATCCATAACAGAGAGGAAACACCGCCACCTTGCACACAAGACTGCCCTGCACCAGCAGGAACCATGTGTATAATGCCATATTTCAACAGTGCAAAAAGACACCATGTAACCTTCCCATGTTTCACTACTGATACTATCTGGAAAAGTCTTCTTTTTAATATGATTGAAATGTAGGCAAAACGAAAAAAGTCAGAACACCGCCATTTTTTTACATTTCAGTCCTAGATATCATTACAGCATCTCCATTCTAGAATTTGATAAGGGCCTGATCAAACCTGAATCTAAGAACTGTTAAGCTATTAAAGCAGGCCAGATCCATCAGACAATTCATTACAGATCTCTAACTCTGGCAACCCATCTCTTCACAAATTGAGAGCATCATAACAAATTCATTAGACATGTGAAATCTGAAATTGGGTTACTGTTCAAACTGCAATGACTGGTAATCCTCTCCAAGCAAACAGGAAATCATTAAGCTCAACCTTATCCATGCATCCTTTGGCCACAGGGGTTCTTGTGCAACACAGAGGAAGTACTATTCATCTTCGCACAAATGTTTCATGTTTTTTTTAGCAAACAGTCCTGAATGACAGGCAGTAAGAAAGATTCAGGTATGTAAACTGAATAAGACCTGTGCACGTATAGATTTTATTTTCACGTGTAAGACCATAAATCTTTATGTGCAAAGAAATGTAGTATTGAGTGATTCTTCTGTTCAGGATTAGAGGCTGGAAAAACAATAGATGAAACTAGTAAAGAAAGCAGGGGTATAAAATTGACTTTTGAGGGAATTTGAATGTGTTTCGGTTACCCAAGCAAATGGAAGTAAAAAAAATGCTTCTGGAAAGATCTGCAAGCAACTTCAGGTGACTAGGACTCAATACATACATGTTCTCTACAATATGTTGGCTTCAATCCTCTAACTAAGCATATCGATAATGAGTTATTTTGTTGAAATTTCGACTCTGAGAACAACTACTGTCATGGATTAGAATGGATTGAGTGTGAATGTATTATTAGCCACATTCTTAGCCATTCCCAACAAGTTTGGGTGTCATTTTGCCTGGATGGACAAGCATCACATTGATGATAACTTGAAATGATTTTAATGGTGAGCCGGGTCGGTGTTAGAAATGAAACTTGGAAAATTACACCGGTTCATAGTTGCCGAATAAAAATGCCTGTTCACACTTACCCCAAAAAACACAGGCTAAAAAATATATATTAAACAAGTTTTATATGAGATGAAGGCACTTTTAGTTTAATGGGAAAGGGATTAAATAAGTTAAGAACCAATTCCAAAAACAACCATGGCTGTGAATTTATTTATAGTATATGATGCCCACAGCCAATTACATGCCTCAGTGCAAACAAACAGATACGTCCCACAGATGGAAAGCATTCCCTGTTGGTTCATAACGACATCGCTGAAAGCTCATTTTCCCGAGTTAAGAAGTTATTCTTTCAACAGAAGCTTGTAAAACCCATTGCTTCATTTTTCTTGGTATTAAGAAATCAATAATTGGCACAGAACCTCATGATTCCATAACCAGTCAATGGTTACGTAGCTAAAAGCTTATCAGGCCAATTTAACATCCATGTACATTAAAACAAACAAGGAACTAAAGGGTCTACCTTGAAATACACATTGAATTGGTAGGCTAATTCTAATCCCATAAAATCACAGGACAAACAACTTTCTGCACAGCAGTGTCCCTCTTAATTTTCCTCTATCCACAGGTACAGATTCAAGAATGAGGAGTAACTCAGTATTAACATGCTCCATGTGGCACTGAAGTCAGTAACACATTAAAAACCAGTCAGAAGCACCTCAGCTAAAAATATATTATATATATTTTACATATATAGTATGCAGTATATTCAGTCTTTCTTTATGTTAATAAACTGACAGTAATTTCTGCTATACAAAACACATACTTAAGAAAGTATGTGGAAATGTAATGTATTGCCTTTATCAGGAAGGAAAAAAGCATTATTTGCAACTCTGTCATTGTACTTGTCATTCTAATTGTGTGTGGCAAGATGAATATTCACTTTTGGGACCCTACCAGTGGCTTACTGTAAGATTGCCAAGCGTTTCACTTCTGGGTCTCCATTTCGGCTCTGACAGGTTGACAAACGAGCAGCGCCTGGGGACAGGCTGCTTCCGTAATTGGGATTATCATGGGGAGCCCATGTACAAATCGCCTACCTAATCAGACCACCGCCTTCACTGTGCTTCTTCTAGTCGGCTGTTATCTGCTGATTTGGAGGGTTCCACTTGTCTCACAGGGACAGTTTTTCCACATAACAAATGTCAGTGCCTCTTCTTGTTCATCATGCCCATCTGACAGCACTGATGATTTCTTTGGTCTGTATCTACCTGCACTTGGTCATATATTTAGACAATGTGCATTTTGATATTTGCTAATTCAATTATCACTGTGATAAAGTTACCCAGTAGCATGACCAGCCTGCTTCAATATTATTTCATGTAATTTGCCATATTATAAATCAAGGGGTGTATCGGCAGTGCACCGATAATGCATTGCTTCCTCCGTAAGGCACCTTTGTGTCAGTGTCACAGAAAAAAGCGCTACAAAAATATAATTGAAGTGAATTGAATATACTTTACATTACATTAATGGCATTTGGCCGATGCTCTTATCCAGAGTGACATACAGTTGATTAGACTAAGCAGGAGACAATCCTCCCCTGGAGCAATGCAGGGTTAAGGGCCCAAGGGCTGTGCGGATCTTATTGCGGCTACACCGGGGATTGAACCACCGACCTTGTGGGTACCCAGTCATGTACACAGTCATGCACTATGCTAAACTTCTTCCAGAAGCTGGCAAATTATCCTTGGTTACAGGTATGCACTTTGCACTTTGTTGTATGTCGCTCTGGATAAAAGCGTCTGCCAAATGCCATTAATGTAATGTAATGTAATAAATTGGAAAATGAGCTGAGCATTAACAAGTAAATTGAACAATGATCATTTCTTGCACTCAATATACCTCCTCCTCTTCACAATACTGAAAACTGTATGAGATATTTTTATAGCATTTCTAAAACATACAAAGGTATCATACAGGGTTGGATGATTCCATATCTTCCATATGATGAACTCATTTTTGAATATGTTCATGTCTGAAATGATACAGAGACAAAGTTGTTTACACATTTAAAATATTATCTCTTGAACACAGTATGTAGCTAGATTACAGCATACAGTTATACAGCATTATCATTCATCTTGTCATATTAGAATACATGTTTCCATTCCCTAAAAAAACGAAGCAGTAGGCTGTTAGATTGTTGCTGGGGGAAAAAGACAGCACAGGTGCTCTGTCACTGCTTTTGAAGATAGATGAAACAAGCATTTCTTCTTTATTTCCTTTTGTGGATAAACAAAGGCTCTAACTAAAAGAAAAATGTAGCATTAGATATCAGATTGCCTTTTTCTTAACAACATAGCGATTCCACCTCACTATTTTCCAGTGATTAATAAAAAGGTGTTAATTAAGCATTATTTTATGGAACGAGAACCTGTGGTACATCGTGGATATTGGCACAGCTAGCGGGGTGGTTTGCGTCGTGCCGTTACACCCCCTAGCTGTGCCAATATCCACGATATACCACAGGTTCGAGTTCCATAACGGTTACCACATTTATCTTTAAAGATTTGGACACAAAAAAACTTTATGGTAAATGTATCCTTCTGCTGAACAGTAGTTTATTGCTTGCAAAGCAATGGTATTGCTAATGTTAGCTAGAAATAAAGTAACCACACTGCACTAGCTTAGCAACCTGTATTGCTAACGTTTCTAGGAATAATGTATCCCCACTCTACTGGCTAAGCAACGGTACTAACGTTAGGTACTAACAATAATGTATCCCCACTGTACTTTAGCTAAGCAATGCTATTGCAATTATGTATCCCCACTGCACTCCAGCTAGCTAGCTATCTAGTTTATTTTACACCTGATGACACTGGTAATCAGACTCCAAAGGTAATCAAAAGCCTACAGTATAATCAAGACTAGATACTAATACCTTTCTTATACCTGTACTAAGGAAGCGATTGAATACACCTAGCTAATCAGACACAGCTGACAAGCTGACTGGACTGCACTGTAAGTTTTTACCGTTTTTCTTATATTTTTGAATGTGTTTTTCTAGCCAGACAGGTGAAAAGAAATGTGGGAATTCAGATTTATTGCATCTAACTGTAGCTTCTACTGGATATTCAAGTTTTAAATACAGTTAAACACATGATGGTTTCAGTGATCACAGTGATGGAGGAAGAAGTCTTTAACAAAGACACGGAAGAGAAAGGATACGCAAGGTGAGTGTGCTTCATATAGGGATAGCCTGTTTGATGAAGGCAGCTGGAGATGAAGAATTACAAGATAAAAAAGCTCTCTGAAATATGAATTCCAAAGAAGAGCAAAGGAAGATAACTGAAGTGTTGGTGGTTAAGACAAAGTTTTGAATATGGAAGAGACCTATTATGAAAGCTGCACTGCTGCAGTATGAATCAGAATCATTTTCATTTATTAATATTTTTTAAGGAATGACAGGAATTTTAATGCTTTTGCAGAAAATTTCCCTGGTAGAATAGCAAACATATTATCCACAGTATTTTGAATGTGAGGTGTCTCTAAATGTAATCAACCTGAGCAAATCACTGAGCAAATGGTGTATGCTAATTCAAGTGTAAAATTAAGTTATGTGTCCTTTGCTTCACACTGTAATTAAAAACACATCAGATTGGACGCTTTAACAAGCTACTTTTCAAGGCCATAAGATTTATCGCAACACAAATATATCACAAAAAGCTTGAACCAACTTTTAAACAACTACAGTTGTGTTCAAGAAAATCAGTAACCTGATGAACCACTGCTATTAGTAGTAGTGATATTTCTGCATGGCAAATAATTTACTTGTAGATGTAGTAGTGTAATAGAAAAACAACAGACCCAACTGTCATGACATGCACACTGCTTGTTCTGAGTAATTGACTCATTCATTGAAAGGGGCGTGTTCAAAATAATAGCAGTGTGGAGTTTAATTAGAGAATTCATTCATTCAGGAGGGAAGCAAATGTTTGCAAAAAAAGCAAAAATCATGGTATGGGGATGATTTTCATACTACAGTCTTGGGTTCGTATACCAGGGATCATGGATCAGTTTGAATACATCAAAATACTTGAAGTGATTATGTTGCCGTATGCTGAAGAGGAAATGCCCCTGAAATGGGTTGAAGACAATGACCCCAAACACACAAGTAAGCGAGCAACATCTTGGTTCCAGGCAAAAAGGATCGCCCGATCTCAACCCCAGTGACTTCACAAATGCAGTTTCTGAAGCAAAACCCAAAAATTTACAGGTACTGTGGAAAGTCGTTTGTTCATCCTGGGCTGAAATACCTAGTTTCTAGGTGCGAGAAGTTGGTTAACTCGATGCAATGCAGATACGCAGCAGTTATCAAAAACAATGGTTATGCAACTAAATATTAGTTCAGTAATTTAAAGTGAAGTTAAATCTTGAAACATTTCTTTAGTTTATACAGTAAGTGTTTGAGTTTGAAGAGAAAAATGTCGACACATTAATATTCCTTTTCTTTTCTTTGTTTGCTGTAAAAGAATAACACAGACTTGATACAATTTGTTATTGCTGTGATTTGGAATTGAATGTGTAATGTTTCCACTACATTTCATATATGAAATATATATCCATCCATCCATCCATTATCTTAACCCGCTTATCCTGAACAGGGTCGCAGGGGGGCTGGAGCCTATCCCAGCATACATTGGGCGAAAGGCAGGAATACACCCTGGACAGGTCGCCAGTCCATCACAGGGCACACACACTATTCACTCACACACTCATACCTATGGGCAATTTAGACTCTCCAATCAGCCTAACCTGCATGTCTTTGGACTGTGGGAGGAAACCGGAGTACCCGGAGGAAACCCACGCAGACACGGGGAGAACATGCAAACTCCGCACAGAGAGGCCCCGGCCGACGGGGATTCGAACCCAGGACCTCCTTGCTGTGAGGCGGCAGTGCTACCCACTGCACCATCCGTGCCGCCTGAAATATATATATAAAAAAATAAAATTGCCTCCATCTTAATTTTGGAGAGTTATAAGATATCAACAATACGTTATATGCTGAATGATAGATGATAGACTTGTTATCCCTGAGATTTCTTTTTACTGCAATCACTGGAACTGCAGCTTCAACTATTTTGGGAATATGAACAAAAAAACCCCATTAATGACAAAAAGGTTTTTGAAAAGTGCTGATATTCCCAGTATAATATCTGAAAACTTGTGCAAGCATTAACTTTTGTATGAATAAATATTTTTGTAAATAAACCAGGTTGTGGCATTAACTCACAAAAGAGCTATAGTAACCACATACAACTCGGATGTTTGAAGCGTTACGTGTTCAGAGATTAATAAGACATTTCTGTCTGCAGAACTGCTGCTCACTGGTTTTGATTTTATTATTTTTTTCTGCACCATTCTCTGCAAACTCTGGAGACTGTTGTATGAAACAGGAGATGCCAGGAGATCCGCAGTTTACTCAAACCACCCTGACTGGCATCAACAATCATTCCACGGTCAAAGTCACTTAGATCCCATTTCTTGCCCATTTGGTCTGAAAAACAGCTGAACCTTTTGACTATATCTACATGATTTTATGCATTTAGTTGCTGCTACATGATTGGCTGATTAAATATTTGCATTAATAAGCTGCTGTCCAGCTTTACCTAATAAAGTGGTCACTGAGTGTATATTCATTCATATGAATCATAATTTTTTCCATTTTCTGTTAATAAGAAGCTGGATGTTTTGTTTAATTTTATTTTTTGAAACTGCAAATAAAGGGAAGAACAGAGAACCCTCAACTGCTTACAGACAAAGCCCATTAAAAAATATGAATATGCATGCTTCCAGCTTTATTGTAAAGTGTTTTTTCCTGGCATTATGGTGACCTGAAGGTCTGTTTATCTTCCAAATCGCTTTTCATTTTCTAATTAATGCAACACTCCATCAGTGTACCATTTATAGCATATTATGCAGCATTAAATGGAATTCAAATGCAGAAACTGCATCCCATATTGTTTTCACAACAAAACACCCAAGCTCGACTCATTTTGGATATTTAATGCATTTGTTGTCCTCGCATTACTTAACTACTGTTTTTAAATCAGGAAAGGCTCATGAATGATAAGTCCCTCTGATATGCTAAAAAAGGCACAGATGTGAATATTCAGGTGCATTTTGCATTGTGCGCACACTCATCAACTGTGAGAATGTTCCGCTATCATTTTCTAAGAGCTGCATTCGGCTACTGTACTGAGGCAGGAAACCATGCGCGTCTGTGTTTTGTTTCCAAACCATTATATTAAATAGCGCAGGTGTGTGTAGTACATGCTTTGTGTGTATGCCTTTGTGTCCATGTTCATTTATTGAAAACTGGAACACAAAATATTACAGGTGCTGGGCATTCAAAATGAACCTTTGATTGAAGGCTGGTGTGCCAAAGGCATTGTGATTGTGAAAACAAAGCCTTATGGCGAAATTCAATAAAGCTTTCATATTAATGCCTTTTATTTCAAGATTTATTTTACCACATATGTATTATTCATAAGCATAGACAGTACCGGAGGATGAGAGAAACTGATTGCAGGTGAATCAGCTTTCCAATGAATCAAAGATTAGTGATTCACTCCCCAGTGCAGTATGTAAACGCCTCCAACTTATGGGAGAGTTATATAGAATTCCATATATGTTTATCTGTAAGAAGAAAGTAAGTTGTCATCGCAAGTTCTGTACAATATAAGTAGAGTCTGTGTTTGCTAAAAGATTATTATCCCAGTGTCCAGTGAAAGTCCCCCCCCCCCCATTCTATTCAAACCACAAAACTGTTTGTGACACTGAGAACATATTTTATGATAAATAACAGCATTCTTTTAAAACCACAAATAATATCATAACATGTCAGAGGAAGATGTATGCCAACGGCAGATATTTCTTTGCAAAGAAACTGCCCGGACCGCATTGACGGGTTGCCTGAAGGCAGTTTCCTAATCCAGTATTGAATGCTTACCTCCTGTGTCCATGTGAAAATGATGTTCTGCCTAGCTGACTACTATTGCAGTCTCCTGCAGGGATAGCATTGTACAAAAAAGTTTCTTTGCTTCAACCAATCCCGAATGTAGCAAAAATGCTGAGGAAATTTTCTTGCTGCTGCATTACAAAAACTGAGAGAGCCAGCCCATCATTGTTAGCTTTTTGATAGTTTAAGAACAAAATGCGAGAAGTGCTTTATTCCAGTATTAAAATTGGGGCATTTCAAGTATAATAACAAATGTGGTATGTTACAAGCACAGTTTTATTGACGGTGGTAATTATGTTATTTATAAACTTAGTTCATGGTTTACTGTTATGAATTAATAATAATGTAACATCAATATAAAGCTGGTTTGGTTGATAAACAACATAGAAAAAAAAAACCAAGATGCTGAAGTCACTCCAACTTTGCATATGTCTTCTAATTAAAAGTCCATGAGATCTTCACACAGCCATTAAATTTGTGTTCTGTTAGGAAAATAAACCCCTGTTTATGCAAGGAAGAACATCTGGCTGTTTTCTGAGCAGACCAAGCATATTTAATGTGTAGGATTCAATTTATTTTCTGTTTGAACATCTTTATATCTCAGTATTTTCTTCTAGCTGCTTCTAGCAGTCTACAGCCAAGGCTTTTCTTTTTGTTGTTAATTTATTGTGCCAAGATCAGCCTTTACGATCCCCATGTTGCCAGCTGCTATCAAAACATACAGATTTAGGCTGGGTATGTTTGGTCCAGAATAAAATAAGTGTACTGCTGTGCGTCAGAACCATTGTGTGTATAGAGCTTATTCCATTATGCTTTGCCGAATGCATAATACTGTACTTGAGGACCATTAGAGAAGAGGACCATCTGCCAGTGTCTGTGTTAGTATACCTGACAGCAAATAGGTAGAGCCATCAGTCACAGAGTTTCAGGTTTGCATGAATATCCATTGCCATTTTGTCATTAATATCTCTAAAATGCATTCAGGTCATTGCAGAACAATCCTATTCTACATGTATCTATTCTAATAAGAACAATAAGTTGTGATGCTTGGACAACCATGGAATCAGTTTCAGTTAGTTTAGTTTAGCAGGAGTGACACACTTTTCCTTCTGAAGGGCAAGATTCTTCATGAAGGACAGTTTCTCCATCTGTTCAGTCAAGTGATGTCTGAAAAATAGAGATTGCTCTTGAACAGTATTCCCCCTGTGGTATTCTGTGAATGTTCAGGAGACAAAGGCTATAGGACTCGAAGAGCCAGACAGGTCACCACACACCTTTCTATCCTGGGGTTCTGTTCCATGAGATTCTATCCACAGCCAAGGTTCCCTGGACCCTGTCCGACTCTCATTTAAAAGTCATGGGATTTATATCAAATCACTGCTTCAGTGGTTTCTAATATCAGCCATGTACGGTGGCAATTCATCATTCAGATGAGCACAAAAAAGGGTAATGAATGAGGTAATGAAAAATGTCTAAAAGTCCTGAGCAAACTCTTCAGAGCGCACTTTGTCAGATGGGGACCTTGGGCCATTTTCAGTGCCATCTCCTTTTCACATGCTGAGTGAAAGTGAATAACAGGCCCTGTATTTTAATACGTACAGTAAAGAAATGATATAACTATATATAGGATTGGTATACGTTTATATTAAATATTATACTATCAATGATGCCAATCAATTATGCCATTCATTCATCCGAACATGCTGTGCTCCATTAAATAACAAGCTATAAGGGTTGGATTTATTTTTGTGGAAGGTTGCTTTAACTTACTAGCAATGGTATTTTTAATATCTATCATTAGAGTACATCTAATAGATGTAATTATATACAGTTTGTGCAATTTCCACATGGTGGGTAATTAATTTATGCATCATATTTAAGCAGCTGATTCCATAACATGTGTTTTCATTTCAAGCAACAAAGCAACAAACCTTTTCACTTTTGCTTTTTTTCTTGACTAGTTTTTCATCAAATAATCAATAAAAAAATTACAACTTTGCCTTGACAAATTCTTTCTTTAAACTACCCACAGCCCAACAACTCCTGTTTTAAGATGGAGAATGGCCCGCTGTGTGCTTAAATCGGATGAAATGTAACTCTTAAAGAACGTACAGCAGCTTCAGAAAGTATTCATGCCCCTGCACATGTTTCGCACACTATTGTCTTGTAGATTGTGTTTCTAAAAACATTGGCTGCCCAGTGATTTGGTCCCAGATCTATCTCTCCAGGTTTGCTGCAGTAACTCTGTATTTGTAGCATCTCCACCAGCAGGTTTAAGCGCATTATATTGGATGAAACTTTATCTGTTTTACAGAAATTACTTTTGGAATACAAATCTGCTTCCTCTCCACACAGACAACACGCACAATGCTGCAAAATCAATGCAGTACGCTGCTGTGTATGCCCAGTAAGACCATTTAAAATCATATATCAAACAAAGAACAAAGTAAAAAATCAACAACAATGAATTAACTATTGATAAGGAATTGTGCAATGATGAACAGCTTATCAGCTGCTTCTGTGACACACTTTGACAAAATTGCGTCATCCTCCATGCTTTGTATAAACATAGAGTATATACTGTACATATTGAATTACTTAACCACATTATTGTAAGTCTGTGTTCAATTACATTTTTCATCAGAGCTCTGAGGAAATTCATTATTCCTCCAGTCCAATATGTTGGTGTGGTAATTAAAGTATACCCCAGTTAAATCTGTGGATGTAGGGAACTTGCTGGAGACCAACCTGCTTAACTCCAGGCAGAGGATAAGTGCTTCAACCTTGTAAATTTGCCATTTTCTTTTCAGCCAGACTATCTAAATTGGATCATGCGGTATAGGGGGTGTTGGCAAAGCTTGACAGCAGAAAATGCCCTAACTTTTTCCCTGAATCAATTAATAATGCCTGCCGATAACTTATTGAACCAAAGCCTCCCTGCTAGAAAGGAAAATGCAAAACATGTGTAAATCCTTCTAGGGGGCAGATAAGGGTTATTATTGTCACACAGAGGGGTTATCCTTTATCAGATTTTAATGTGTCACGAGTCCCCTTTCGAAGTCACATTGCCAGTAGGGTCCATGGTTAAGATAGCTTTGTGTTTAACTTCTCTACAGGAGAAGCACCTCACCTTGTGCTCTGCCTGGCTTTGGAAACGGCACTAACTTGTGGCATCAGCGAGTGTCCCATATGCCCGTTTGTCACACTGGACGCAGCACGGCTCTTGGTTTACCGCAGAGTCCATATCTGCTCTGTTGGTCATATTCGGCCGGCGTGCAGGCTCTCTCAGAGGGGCCAGCGGTTGACCGCGGGTCCGTGGGCGGGGCAGGATTGGCTGGACGGCTCCCCGGCAGAGAGACTCCGGTGGAGTAAGCGAAGCGTGCGGATGGGCTGCTGCCTGCACACGCTTGATAAGGGGAAGTGTGCCCTCCACGAGAGGGGCTGAGACAAATCACCATGACGAGGCCGGCATGACAAACAGCAAGTCCCACAACCAACTCAATTAAGGCCACCTTGCTTTTGGCCCGCTTGGACACACACACACACACACACACATAAAATACGCTCTGTCAAGCACATCGAGAAGAGGGGAATTTTCATGTGGCGCATCACAGATGACACCAAAAAACCTCTTCCTGCCAAGCTGTAATCTTTCAGGACACTCGCTTTTTTGGATTATAATTTCAAAACTCATAGTTTTACGTTGAAATGAAAAGTTTGAATGAACATGTTTTGAATATGGGGCTGTCTGGATTGACTTTGTGTGCGGTCCTTCCGGTGACTTCTATTTCCCCGATCTGCTCAGATGACTCTCAGTGAACTGACCCCATGCAGGCCATCAGTCCCCGTCACTCACTGGGAATGATCTATACATCATTCTGCACTCTGGAATCAAGGCATGATGCCTGTGAGTCCAACCTGACTCACAGGCAGGTGTGGCTGTTAAATCAACTCCAGCAGAGTTCACTGAGTTCACTTCAAAAACTAAATTGCAAAGATAACAAAGACTGAGTGATGGCCCAGGTTCAGGGCTTTGCAGCTTCTGCATTTTTTATTAGTCACATTTTTTGTTTATTACATCTTTAATTAGACACAAGTACTGGTAAGTTCATCTTGTCATTGTTGTTTTAATAATCCAATTACTTTCTATAGTTTGCTATTTTCCACATATTAAGGTACCTCTTAGAAGATTCAAGTGTAGTTACTATCAGGAATACCGTCTGTTGAGCCCTCATATTATAGAAGTGTTAAGTTTGACAAAATTGATCCAATCAAAAGTATCAAACATATTATTTGCTGGTAACAATGGTCAAGGTTCCTCCATTTGCATTGTTACAGGTTGTGAACAGAATCAGAGTAAATATTAATGGACTGTTTTTAGGCCATCACATTTATTCAGCATGGCATGTATGCCATTAATGTAATAATGTAATGCACACTGACATAGAGTCTGGCAAACCTGAATTCTGCAGGTGGAACACAATACCACTGAAAATCACTGGGTACTGATCTGGTGACTGAAAAGTCCATCAAATATGAAACGGGAGGATGACTATTCACCCTCTGTGAATTGTGGCATTGTTATCTTAAAAGACACCAATTCATGTAGGAAAAACATGGCTTTAACATTCTTTAACGTGGGCTGTGAGTGATTGTTTAATAGCATTTATTAACAAATTGACATTATATTGACAAATTGGTAAAAGAGTTTGTCATATATTTCTTATAACACAGTCCATGTTTTTTTTTTAACCTATTACCTACACTAAAGCCAAACTCAAGTCTTCATACTGTATATTAGCATATGTCAGTATAACCATACCCATACTCTCACTAAACATAAACTTGTCTAATTTCATTCATTCATTCATTCATTCATTCATTCATTCATTCATTCATTCATTATCCTAACCCGCTTATCCTGAACAGGGTCGCAGGGGGGCTGGAGCCCCCAGCATACATTGGGCAAAAGGCAGGAATACACCCTGGACATGCAGACTCCGCACAGAGAGGCCCCGGCCGACAAGGATTCGAACCCAGGACCTCCTTGCTGTGAGGCGGCAGTGCTACCCACGGCACCATCCGTGCCGCCCCTCGTCTAATTTAGATTTACATAATAGCATCTTACATGGTAGGTGATTTCTAAGTCATTAAATTACAATTACAGATGGTCGTGATAGTTCATGTAAAGTGCAAGCTTTGCTACAGTCATGTTTCTTTTTATTAAAGGCTTAATCAGGCTCCTCACAGCACTATTGGAGTGGTAAGTCCTTCTTCAGCATACAGATGGGCTGAGTAATTCCCTGAGCAAAGACTCAGTTTCCCAGTGTTCCAGAGGCTTACTCTTGTAGACCCGCAGCCATGGAAACACGATTACGGATGCGCTGACTCATTGGTTGGAAGAGCCGCTGAATGCGATGCTAATCAAATACCAAGAGACTGTTTCTGATTTACAAGAAGCTGCCGATGTGTCAAGCTCTCCTGCTCCCCTCCCTGCTCCCCGCTATGCTTCTTGCTCAATTTCAGGCCTTGGTGCTCAGAGTCAGAACCCATTCATAGACCAGAAAGTCACTCTGTAATGGCTCCCAGGAACACTGCCACAGAGGCTGACATGGCCAAAATAGCCACACACTCTTCCTGTGACTGATAACCTGTCAGTCTATAATGCATGAGTCTGTCAGACCTGAGAATAGAGCAACAGATACCACTTAATGTTTGTGTAATGGGTCAACACATTAGTGTTCTTTTCAGGTTTGCAATTAAAGACTTGTGATAGAAAAAGGCATGGAAGCATGTCAGAGTTTAATTTTATCTATTTTAGCTATGTTGCAGAACAGGGGTCAGCAACCTTTGTCCTGGAGAGGTGCAGGGGCTGTTGGTCTTTGCTGGAACTTAGTCAGGGATCAATTACAGTAGGTGATTACAGTTTACAAACCTGTAATTGCTTTAGATCTTTCATCTTTAGGCAAAGTTTGTGGCAATCTAATATGGCGGCCGCATTAATTAGGTTGACATGAAACGTTGCCATGTCTCGCCTTGGGACCTCTCACGGTATCACAAGACACAATTATATTTTTTGAAGCAAACACATCACCAGTTATTAGCCAAAATTCATTTTTTCTTATTGCAGCGCCCCCCCAGTGGTCAAATGACTCACATTTGTTGCATGTCCTTAGAAGAAGGGGTAAGGAATCTATATACCAAGAAATATGAGCTCACTTCCTTTTTGGCAACTTCACCGCCGATTTTGATTGGCTGTGATGGATGAACACTTTAGAAAATCAAAAATCCATCTGATAACTTCTGCGAGGTCTGAACATCTTCTGAAAATCGGGCATACGACTCAAAACATACACGCATAAACGTACCTCCAACTTTCACCCATTGGTGGTGCTAGAGCACTCGGTGGAGACAAGAATCATGGGACTGTCCCCAATCAGTGTGTACAATTTCTAAAATCTTTACCAAACGGTTCTAGGGGCTGCCATAGACACCCTAGCCAGAAGAAAATGATGAATCATAAGAAAAAGGTTTTGCTGCTTGGCCCCCAAAAATTCAGTATGGAGAAGTGCGCCACTAAAAACCTTGTTAAGGAAGGAAAAAATGAAAGCAATGCTTTTTGCTGACAATTAAGTCAGTGTGGCACGGGTCAAAAAAAAAAAAAAAAAAACTACCCTGAAGAGCGCTCAACCATAGACGGCAGCACGGGCAACATGGCCTTTTATCATTTAATGTTTTTTTACACATACTGCATCTGCAGAATTCCAGAAACACTTCCAACCTTGTGGAACAGGACTGCTGAGCAAATTCCAAGGAGTTTGCACCCTGGCTTGGTCAATCCATTGTGCAGAAATGAATATTCATATTTTTTCACAGGAAAAATATATTACCATTCTGTTCTTCATCACTGACTTGCAATTTTGTTTTGTTATGGAATTTATAATTGCAGCAAAGCATTAGTGTCTGTGATTATGGCTTAATGAAATCAATGAAATGAACACATGCTTTCCCACCCGCTAATTAAAGTGAAATAGTATTTAAGATATAACATATTTTACATGTCATCTCCATAATTTACAGCTTTGTTGACTCTGTGGGAAATGTTCAGTAAAATATAAAAGCAACACATTATCCAGTACATAACTCTCAAAGCCTTACAGTATGTATAATCTGTACAGAAATGTACAAAAACAAGTCAAGGTGTTTTGTCTTCCCAACATTTATCAGTGATTTAGCACAACAAACAATGTTTTTTACATTTAGAGTTTAAAGATTGTATATACTGAAAATGTTTTTTCATCTTCACATAAGTGACACATCGCAACCTTTCTCTGAATGCAGAATTAATCATCTACGCCTGGTGCAAGGACAAATGTTCATATGCAAGCTTTTAAATCCCTGCCCCCTTGGGACTTTGGGTGAAACATTGAAGGGCACAGTTGGGGTTTCAAACAGCAGGGCAAGGCTTTTCTGAGATAATGTTTTCATAATGTACTGAATTTGACATGACTGTGACAAACTCAAGCTATTTGTTCTCTCTGGTTTCCTCCAGTCCTCTGAAATTACTTTAATCACTTTTCAGACCATAGGCACAATGACATTTTGAATTTTACCACAGATATTCAATACCCTGACCAGATATTCAAGCTTCTCTGTACTTCTTTGTTGATGATGTTCTGCCTGGTAATAGGATGCTCCACTGCCTGAGAAACTGTGCTATAGTAGTTACATTTATCTGCTGTTTTCTGCTACACTATTCATTAATATGTATAATGTGCCAGCAAATTATAATGATTTTAGCTTCAGCAACAGATGGTGCTATAAATTATGATCACAATATCCTTGGTTACTTGTACACCAATACATCTGAAACATCTGAGCAAATAAACTGATACCAAATATATAAAAATAACCTGAATATCCAGCTGTTAATGGGTCTTTGCATCATACTAACACTCTGTGGGAAACCCATTGGGTCAGTTGCAGCATGCTTACATGCAAAAGTTTAAACCTCAGATTTATACCCCTAAATCACAGAACTGCATTACAACTGGAACAGCTATTCCCCATTTCACAGATTTGAAGAGCTGTTCCAGTTGTAATGTAATTCTGTAGCCAATAGGTTTAAACCTGAGGCATAAACTTCAGCTAAACATACTGCAGTTGACCCATTGGTAGTAAAAATCTGTATTTTTCATATACTGACTGGCCTGATGAGAAGAAAACATGTATCCCATTTCTGATATCCCATTTCTGATAGTCAACCAGTCACTTGTTCTCACAAACTTACTAGACTATATTGAGACAAAATGAAAAAAATGGCTCTGCTGTTTTGATATTAACATCTCACTATGATTGAATGGTTTTGAGCTTATTGCATGCGGCTAGTGCCCTGATTTCATTTGATAACAAACCAAGATAATAAGCAAAATTGCATGAATAATTTCACTTTCTTTGTCTAATACCACAATAGGAATGCCAGAATTTGAAGACCTACCTGTAAATGCATCAAATATATCTTTAAATAGGGAAGATACAATGTGTAAACCTCAAGCTTAATTGAC
Organism: Conger conger; assembly: GCF_963514075.1. Classification (NCBI taxonomy): domain Eukaryota; kingdom Metazoa; phylum Chordata; class Actinopteri; order Anguilliformes; family Congridae; genus Conger; species Conger conger. The sequence goes on from NC_083767.1 coordinate 51,876,373, forward strand.
TTCCTCTCATTAATTGGCAAAGGCCAGGCAACAATTGAGTCATTATTACTGATATCTTTTAGGCTGCTCCCTCAGTTTCCATTTTAATGAATATGTATTGACTTATCCTGCGTGAAAATTGTAGTTTGGGCAGAGGCTGGCAGGCAAAAAAATTATAATTCCACATAGTTTCAGTGGCAGTGGGGCTTATTTTATTCTTTTTCAATTTATTTCCAGTCTCTGAAATGATGGATTAGAAGACACTGAATTCCTGGTTGGTACTCCTTCTCTGTAGTCTGAAATAGACTATTTTGGGGTGGTAATGTGTTTGCGGTTAAACTAAAATGTAAAAAGTTTAGTCAGAAAGTCTCTCTCACCCTCACCCTCACCCTCACACTCACCCTCACACTCTCTCACACACACACACACACACACACACACACACATCTGATTAATCAGCTAATGCTTTAATAGCCCATAATTTCTTTTTAGATATAATTGTACAGTATATTTTATGTGTTATACAGTCACTGTTATCCAGGATGCAGGTTCTTAAACATGCTAGCATTGTGTTGGCCGCAATCTAAAAATTGAGGGATATCAACCCCACAAGACAAATTCACATGTGCAGGTTAGATGTAGAGACTAAAAAGTACACTGTAAATATTGCATTTTAAACAGTGTTTCATACAAGGGCAGTGCAACTACTTTACAGTATTAAAAGCAAACAAATACAAGCTGCTGTTAGTTGCCAGCGAAAAAAGAATATTAATGGGCAAAATTCCAATAAGCCATCTGATGCAGCTAAGACAGGTGGCTAATAACTTTAAGCAAGCAACTGCAGACTTTAAGTAGACAGCACTGAATACATTAAAAAGAAAAGCACTTACCAATTTACCAATTCACTTGCAGTCTGGAACATCAAATGGCAGCCAGTAAACATTGTTGAGAACCGGGACTTAGAGAAAGCCCTACAGCTCGCATTAGATTCCAAGGAATATTTATATGAATATTGAATTAATAGGTTTATTCATTCATTCATTCAGTCATTGTCCTAACCCGCTTATCCTGAACAGGGTTGCAGGGGGGCTGGAGCCTATCCCAGCATACATTGGGCGAAAGGCAGGAATACACCCTGGACAGGTCGCCAGTCCATCACAGGGCACACACAACATTCACTCACACACTCATACCCACAGGCAATTTAGACTCTCTAATCAGCCTAACCTGCATGTCTTTGGACTGTGGGAGGAAACTGGAGTACCCGGAGGAAACCCACGCAAACATGGGGAGAACATGCAAACTCTGCACAGAGAGGCCCCGGCCGACCAGGATTTGAACCCAGGACCTCCTTGGTGTGAGGTGGCAGTGCTACCCACTGTACCATCCGTGCCGCCATTAATAGGTTTAATGTTTCTTTATTGATCTTCTGATTGTTTCATCTGATATAAAAAAATATAATCAGCTGTCAGCCCTATAACTTATTGGTATCCTGAGATAGTACTGTGTCAATGGATATTGGAGATTCTAACACTTACAACAACAGTAAAAAAAAAAAAAAAAAAAAAAAAAAAAGCACTGCAGGAGGGAATGACAGAATAGGTATCATGTA